>NW_020271335.1:1784211-2085443 GCF_002803265.2 Melanaphis sacchari
CTTCATACCAAAATATATCAAAATTTAAAAATTGAAGTTTCTAAATGTTAAATTTTTATAAGGTATGCAATGTATACTTACATCGTTACATGGTGGTTTTGTAGAAAAAATCAAAAACAAATTTCTACCTGATAAAAATGTATTTTTTTTTTACCCAATTTGTATATTTAACACATGGTATTTGTTGTGAGTGAAATGAGCAGTTTTGGTATAGGTACATACTGTTGTGAATGGGTGGATCATGGGTAGTTGGATGGATAAAGTATACTTGGCTTCTTTAATAAAAATTACTCACCGCGTCACTGATTAAAGTTTAATATTAATTAAGGCTGCTTAATCTTAAAAATGAATTTAAAAAAATGTAGACAGGTGGGTGCTGCTCTGTTGTACATTAGGTGTTAAGCAGAGACAGTCTGGTCTATTTCACTAAATATATTTCATATCATGTTTTTGATAAAGCTATTAGAATAATCTATTTTACTTTTAGTTTTATAGTAAATTAATAAAAAAAATGTTGATAATATTGAATTTATTATAAAATAAGTAGGTATCTACTATCTAACTATTATAAATATATATATTTAGTATTTATAACATATTATATTATTAACTTACATAAATTAAAATTTAAATATTGTAAAACAGTAAAAATAAGTTCATAGTATAAATAGATAATATCTTAAATCAAAAATGTCATTGCGTATAGTAAAATTTATTATAATATAATATACGTAGAAGTTTTGAATCCTCAGAAATAATGTTTTAATGACTTATAAAAAAATAATTAACTATTCAAATATAAATTTTTTCAGATGTCTAAAAAAATTAGTTGTTTATTTATAAGATTTTTTAGTTCTAGTATGAAATACTTAAAAAGAGTATTATATTACAATTTCAAACCTAAAATATGAAAATCAAAGATTTTATAAAAATTTTACAACAAACTACAAAATAATTTGTAATTTTTGAGATTTTTACAAATTTTGTCAAAAATCTAACTTTAAATGTTTATGTAAACTATAAAATATGATGAATATTGCAAAATTCACATTTTTAGATAAATAATAACATTTTAATAAAATTAACAAAGTAAAATTTACAATGTTTTAATTTTTAAATTTTAGAAGAACAACAAGTGATGGTATAAAAAAGAGTCATTATATTTGTAGGTACCTATTGAAAGGGCAGGAGACTAAAGATAGAAACGCGTCTTTCCGACGCCACGCGCGCTCACAATTTTAGCTGCATTCGTATCTATATAGTTGATTTAAATTGAGTGTTCATAAGCGCACTCGTAAAAACAAAAGTTAATATAAATACGAAAAACTTGTGTTTATTAATAAACTCAGACGTGAATGGTGTGCGGTGAACACAATTATTTTACTGAGTAGATATTATATTGTATTATATAGTGCCTATAATTTATATTTATATAGTTTTATGCTGTGAAAATTTAAATTACAAAAAAATATAATAATTTTAACTTTCAATCGTTTGAAGTTGATGAAAATTCCACCTTTATGTATACTTATGCAGTTCTACTTCTCGAGTGAGTATTAGTTATATTTATAGGCATATGTTGATGCTAAATAGTTTTTTTTATTGTTTGTTCTAAAAAATCAATAACAAAAAATGCACTTAAAATGTTATTATTAATAATATAATGTATTTACTGTGATAAGTACACTAAAATTTAATTTAATTGAGGTATGTACTATAATAAGTAGGTAATAGTACCTACCTTTTTTATAGGTACAAACTTATAAATTTAAAACATTTTAAAAATGTTTCCTATCATGTTATTTTCTGTATAATTTTCATGACTTAACCATAAAAAAGTAACAAAAATTTAATTATTAACAGGTATACTCGTATATATTTTTAAATTAATAATTATTAAAAGTTTCTACGGAATTATTTTACATTGGTTTGCAACAGTCCATAAAATTTCGAGAGTTACTATTTTGCAAGTTCCAATCATATTATACTATCTAGTAGGTTCATTGTTAATAGCACTTTTTTAAAAGAAGTTATACAGTTTTTACTCATCAATTATCCTCGAACAAAAATATTGAATTTGTAAATATTATTACACATTATATTGTCAAAACAAAAATATTTATCTTAAATAAACTTTTGATTTTTTTCAAAAATTTTCATTTAAATTTATATAATTATTTATGGTAATAAAAGAACATAAGTCTTTAAATACATCATTTATAATATGATTTATAAAATTAAACTTAATATATATATTATATCGTATCAATTATTAATTAGCTTAAAAAATAATAGATATACATAAAAAGTGTATTAAACAGTTATGTTCTTTTGTTGCTTAAATTTATTGATCAATTTATGAGTTTAAAATAAATAGATTTTTTATACAAAAATAAATAAATAAATTGCATTAATATTTGATTTATACTTTGTTATTGTAAGAGATGGAATTCATAAGTTGTCCCAACAAAAAAATACTCATTAATCTACCATCAATATATATGCTAATCACAAGATAGATTATAATTATATTTTCTTACTACCTAAATGCCCCAATGGCTAAGTAAAATATAATATATTTTATGCTAATAAAGATGTGATTAAACTAAATTTATTATTATTTATTCCTTTGTATAGATTAGATAGTTCGGTACCTCAGAATGAATAAATAGATTTATATTAAACTTAATTTGGGTGAGTTTAATTAGGAAGTGTATAAATACGCTTGTCACAGAATAAATGAATGTAGTTATTATTCAAATTTAAATTCTGAGTTCAGTTGTTCAAGCATTCATTTTGTGTAGATGTATAAAAATCGACCATTTTTTTCAATAATCCTATTTTATTTTATGGTCAAACCACCTGTCATTTAAACCGGTTATACAGACGTAGGTATGTTCCCACGAAACACAAATGTTTATATTCACTCTTATTCTTATAAGTATGTAAATAAACGTTTCAGATATGTTTAGCTCACACTTCACTATGGTTAGACCATTGCAAATCGTGGTGGTTTTAATTCTAGTAAATTTAGTAGCTCCGTCTTTAGCTGCAAATATTTTGTATCCGGTGGAAAGTGAAAGTCGCGAAGTTCGTACTCTACATGGCCTATGGAACTTCAAAATATCTCCACCATCAAACCAAATGATTGGGTTTGATGAAAATTGGTACGCGACGAGATTTGAAACAGTAAGTCAATGTAAAAATACTAATTATAATACAATTATGAAGATTAATATTTATTTTAGAACTGATTCAAATATACACGTACATAAAATATAACATGATAATGTTTGTGGAAAATCAAAAATAATTTATAATACTTCATAATTAATATTTGAGTAGATATATATAAACATCGTAAACAATAATACCGTTTTTTTTAGCTTGGTGATTATTGGAAAATGCCTGTTCCATCTAGTTATAATGATGTTTCTACAAACTCAACCATACGAGATTACGTCGGTTGGGCATGGTATCAATATGAATTCTATGTACCAAAAAGATGGACTGATGATCAACTGAATGTATTCTTACGTTTTAGCAGTGTGCATTTCAAATCGATTGTGGTATATACTAAAATTTCGTGTTGATTTTCAGCTTAAAAAAATCTTGATAATTGCATAATAATAATAATCAATATGAATTTTAAAAACTCTATTAAATAACCTATTCTTAACTAATATAGAGTAGATACGAAACTATATCTGTGTATTTCAGTTAATTTATACATTACGTTAGATATTTGATAATAACATTTTAATATATTATAAGTATTACATGATTAATAGTGATGTAGTATGTATTTGTATGTTCATAGCACTTTTTTTGTAGAACATTTTTTTAAGTATATGTTCTTTTTAAAGCCATTTATTTTATCGTGTAATTTACAGCATTTCTCAAAAATATAATGTAGGTAGGTTCATTGTTAATAGCACTTTTTTAAAAGGAGTTATACAGTTTTTACTCATCAATTATCCTCAAACAAAAATATTGAATGTGTAAACATTATTACGCATTATATTGTTAAAACAAAAATATTTATCTTAAATAAAATTTTGATTTTTTACAAAAATTTTCATTTAAATTCAAATAATTATTTATGGTATGTAATAAAAGAACACAAGTCTTTTAAATAAATAATTTATAATATGATTTATAAAATTAAACTTGATATATATTATTATATCGTATCAATTACTAATTAGCTTAAAAAATAATAGATATACATAAAAAATGTATCAAAACAGTTATGTTCTTTTGTTGCTTGAAAAAATTACTTTAGTTTTTATGAAAAGATTTAAAATATTAGAAGTTCATATAAGATAATATTTTTTCTTGTAAAAAGATGCTGTGAAAGTATGAATATACAAATACTTACATCATTTTAATTTTAATTTATATATATACACACATTAGCTAAAATATAATGTATGGTTACAGTGGTTAAATGGTCAAATATGTGTAGATCATGAAGGCGGTCACTTACCGTTTACTGGTAATGCTACTGATTTTCTTAAATATGGTGAACCTAATCTAATCGTCGTTGCTGTAAATAATACACTGAGACCAGATACTATACCACAGGGGTATACAACATATCCAAACAACACGTACAAGTAATTAAATTTAATCTAAATACTAAATTAAAAATTAATTTTAATCGTTAACTAGATTATTATATCATACAAAATTACTAATAATAATATTAACAGGTATCCAAAAAATTATACTATATATTCTCACGAGTTTGATTATTTTGATTATTCTGGTATAAATAGAGCTGTCCATTTATATACAACGCCAAAAGTTTACGTTTGTGACATTACTGTATTTACGAATTTTGGAAATAATTCAGAAGGTAAAATTTAATTGGTATTTAGTAATGTGTGTTAATGCTAAAATTGTGCAAAATTAACTAGTTTAAAATTAATTTAATATTTTGTTAATTTCAATTTCAATTCATGTTAGTAAAATATTTTAAAATAAATATCCATGCAAGTATTTTGTAGGTCATTGATCATTGTTATTGTCATAAATATTTAAGTTCTATGGCCTATGCAGTCTAAATGTATTATTATAGATTAATTTATATTTAAAAGCATATAAAATTAATTTAAACTTTTATAGGAATCGTTGACTACAAGGTTGATATTTGTGGAAATAATATTATTGAATGTAATATTACACTTTTGGATGCTAATCGAAATACAGTAGTCGAATCGAATACGTGTTCTGGACAGTTAATAATACCAAATGTAATACCTTGGTGGCCAATTATGTCTGGTAAAAAACACATAGCATACTTATATACTTTCCAGGTATCATTCTATTTAATATATCGATAAATATTAGTTCAATAAACTATAATAATAGTAGTTAATTAACGAATGGTGTCTATTAGGTGAAGACCAATAATGAAAATAGTGATTATTATCGTTTACCAATTGGTGTTAGAACACTTCAATGGACATCAAAAGAATTATTGCTAAATAATGAACCGATTTATTTAAGAGGATTTGGAAAACACGAAGATTCTATAGTTAGTACTTAGTAACTAAGTCTTAGTTATTAAAATGTTATGAATACAAATAACTACTAATTACCTTAAAAAATTTTAAACAGCAGATTAAAAATAAATCTAAAATGTAACCAACCTAATGTAATTAAAATTGCTGAAAATCTTCAGTTAAGCAATTATAACGTTGTATTTTTAAGTTATTTCAAATATGTAATATTACGCACAATTATAATTATGAATAATGACTTAAAAATATAATTTTTATTCCTTTAAATTAAATATAGATACATATTTTAAATAGATAATGAAATTAAAATAGTTGAAAATTTTAAAACAATTTGTATCTGGCTTACATAGAAAAATTTGAAAATTGGAAAATACTCCGTTACTAAAATCAAAAAAAATTTGTTTAAATGTAATTTAAAAAATAGTTGTAAATTAAAACTGCTTGATCGTAATAGTAGGTATTATTCAGTATTAATATTTAGGTACAATAACCTAGTAAATATAGCAGTCTCATATAGGAGTAAAAAGAATACATACTACTCGTATATTGATGAATCAATTTTAATGAAATTATATTGAACAAAGAAGCTTAAATTTAGAGTACAGATTATTTTAAACATTTTACATCTATTTTAAATACAGATTTTATGACTCTAAATACGTATAACATAAAATTCCTTGATAACTAATAAGATATTAGTTAATAAATATAATAATCTTCTCAAGAAATTTTAGATTTTTTAATGTTTATTGAAGTGTGTTTTAAATACAGTTATCTACTTCATATTTATAGATACGGGGAAGAGGTTATGATGATGCATTAAGTGCCAGAGACTATTATTTAATAAAATGGTTAGGTGCTAATTCTTTTCGTACATCACACTACCCTTACGCAGAAGAAACATTACAGCAAGCTGATTCAGAAGGTATATTAGTAATTGTGGAAAGTGCTGCGTGTAACTTAAGGTAGGTATTAATACACTTTAAAATTATTTGCCTACTTAAAATTAATCAGTGAATCTTAAAGTATAGGTACATTAAGTATAGTAAACGCTAATCTACATAGTATATTCATATACAATAAAACGATAATTGAATAGACAATGAAATGAATAATTTGTTTAATATTATAATATGTTTAAAGAATATTTGGACCAGATGTATTGAAATTCCATAAAGGTGTAATGACAGAAAACATAAATCGTGATAAAAATCATCCAAGTGTAATTATGTGGTCATTGGCTAACGAACCATATAACAATGTAAATTCATCCGTATCGTATTTTCGGTAAGTATTGAGTTCTATTTAATGAACTAAAATTTCTTAATTGCATATTTTAATGTAGTTGATATTTGTAGTTGTACCAACAATTTTCATATTAATATATTATAGCTTAATGTTTGTCATGTTATACATTTATAAAAGAAAATATTATTTGCTTAAGAAATCTTACTAAAAAATATATTTGTTAACCATTTATTTTATTTTGAAAGAAAACTTTACAAATATGTACGAAATATCGATCCGTCAAGACCAATAACTTTTGTCAACAGTCAACAAATTCAAAATGCTAAAGCGGTAAAATAGCTATAATTTAAATTAAATAAAATACAATTCAATACAAGTTTTGAATTTATTAATGTTTTAGTGATGTATTTAAATGATCTTAAATATGTCTTACATATTTTTATTAGCAAATTAAAATCATTTTAAAACTTTCATTTTAACATTTATAAATTTTATAAATTTAAATAAAAATGCATTTATGATTTATTGAAAATGTTATAGATTGAATACATGGATATTCTAACTTTAAACCGTTACAGCAGCTGGTATAGTGATTCAGGTCATTTAGAGCTTATTCAATATCAGATATACAATGAATTTGAAGCATTTACAAAAAAATACAATAAACCTATACTATTAACTGAATATGGTGCTGGAGCAATTGCTGGATTTCATTCGGTATGTGTTTTATTAATAATATTTGCAGTATTTTAATTGAAAAAATACGATTTTTACTAAATAAAATTATTAATTTTATATTGAATAATAAATCGAGTGTGTTCACTCTACTTTTTCTTCAATAACGTAAATTTAAATTTATTTATTGCGTGTGGAGTTTTTAATATATCTACTTTAAGGCTAAATTTTTAAAGTCTTGAAATTTTTTTGTTCCACTTACGGAGTATTATATGGAGTTAATAGATCCATAATAATGGGTTTGTAAGATATCACAAGACTATGATGATTTGATAAATTAAGTAATTAATTTTAATATGTCAACATTTATAATTTTTAAAAACGGCTCAAGTTTATATAATTACTAGATCCAGTAGGTATAAGTGTATTACATTCATTGTATATACTTATAAAATCATTATAAAGCCTAATAAATTGTCTACTAAATAATTTATTGGAAAAAATATTGTTCTCATTTGAAAAATAAAAGTTTATATCACCACAGGATATTTCTTAAGTAGTATAAAAAAATCTCAATAATTTGACAATTCTAAAGATCAGAATTTGAATAAATAAATTATTAATGGAAAAATGGATTCTTGGCGAGTCACCCTAAATAGTATTATAATAAAATGAATAATTTAATTTATAATTCTATTTCTGAGCGTGTTTCATATTTTATTTATATTATTATAAGTATTTTTTTTTTTTTATATAAATAATAAAAAATAATTTGAATTAATCTTTTCTAAAAATATTACATATATTTTAATATATTATTAATTATAATATCATATTTATATTTAATGCATTCTTGAGGGATATGAAGAAAAATAATAGTGGCGCGTGAGATTCCTAATTATTACCCAATTTTTCTTTTAATGTTTAAACCAAGGGTGTCCAACCTTTTTTGAAGACTGAGCCACATTTCCACATCATATGAGTAGAAGTTGTTGTGGGCCACATACATTCTAATAATTATACATTCAAATTTAGTGATAAAATTATAATACAATAGTTAACAATACATTTTTTTGTAATTTTACCACAGAAAATAATTACTAAAATTTTTTTTACAAGTTATTGCATTTTAATTATAATTACAAGGAAAAACGTATTTATTTATAATAATTTAAAACAGTATAATATTTTATCGAAATCGGCTGGAGTTGATTGACTGATCACCCGTATCGATAATTAATGTGTGCGGCACACAAAAAAAAAAAAGTTTAAAAATACTGTATTAAAATATTTAGTGTTACTTGTTACTTGTATTATATTATAATTTAAGTTTGAGAAATTATTCAGTTTAACAAGAAGATAAATAATATCATGTAGATTTTTATTTTGTTTGAATAGTTATAAACAACAAAAATAAAATATTTCTAAATTTATAATAATATAGAATTTGAGGTTTTACTATTAAAAAACGTCATAAAAAGTCAATAGAAAAGATAATTTTATTAAAACAAACTTTTTCTACACTTTTCTGACATGGGGAATATCCCCAGAAACTTTTTCCAGATATGTTTATGATTTTATTTTCCCAGGAAAGTGCCCATTCCTATGTGTGCTTGACATTCGTAATATAGCTATCGAACCCAATAAAGATAATACTTTCATACACTATTATATTTTATTTTATTTTTAATATTTTGTAGTTTTATATTTTTTTAATGATTTTTTCTCGTAATATCAATGTATTATTTACAATTAATTTATGGTTTTTAAATTGAAGTGAGGGCCGCATCAATATCTTCCGTGGGCCGCGGGTTGAACACCCCTAGTTTAAACCGTCAATTTAATTTTTTTTTTTTTTATTGAAAAATTTCAACGTTAATAAATAAATAATTGTTATGTATTTTTGAAAATTTTAATTGCATTTGAATAATTTGTGAAAAATATTGTAAAAATTTAAAATGAATCAAAATTCATAAGTAATAAATTCAAATAATTATTTAAAAAAAATCAATAGATTTTTAAAATTATATAGAAAAATATTCTAGATAAAATATCTAATTTAAGATAATCATAAGTATTTTCTATTAATGTTAAAAATTATCATATCACTCTGAAAATTCAAAATAATACATATTTTTATTAATACTATATAATTTAAGCTGCCAGAAACTATGTGGAGTGAAGATTATCACGTTACTCTGCTTCAAGAATATTTTAAAACTTTTGATTCATTAATAGCTAATGGAATTCCAATCCTTGGAGAAATGATATGGAATTTTGCCGATTTTAAAACACCACAAGGTAAACAAATTTTAAAATCTTATTTCTATACTAGTTATTTAACAATATTTTTTATTTATTAGAGTATATAAGACCGGGGTTGTGTGTAAAAGGATTATTTACCAGAGAAAGACAACCCAAGATGGCTGCATATGTAGTAAAAGAACGTTTTAATACATTTAAAAGCAACTTTGCATGGAAAAATCAATCTTTAGGTGTGAATAAGTTGATTACAGGCGCATAAGTAATTATATAACAAAAATGATAATATATTATGTTGTATCATTTTTTTTTCTCTAAAATGTATTGTGTAATAATTTATTAGATAAACTACTTAACACGTAGGTATTTATAGGTTTATTTGTAGGTTTGTATATTGTACACAAAAAAATATTAAACATTCAAATGACAAATAAATATTTGGTTTTAAAATAACCTTCTAACATAATTATCAATATGTAAAACTTTTTATTATTATTATTATTATATTATACAAAAAACTTAGGGAACTAATTCTATAAGCTATAGGTGGACTTTGATGTAATTTATATCTTTGATTGAAATTCAGTTTCACAGAAATCGATTTCAAGAAATAAATTTAAGTACCTACAAGGTGATTTTGAGTGTCTACACTTTTTATTTTAAAACATTTTAACTATTATAAAACTATTATTTTTACAAGTCATTAAAAAATAAATGTTTGGGAAATAAATTATAGTTTTTATTTTTAAAAGTTTTTTTTTTCTTTTTGAATGATAACATACTATTATTTCTTACTTCTAACAATAATATACTTTTCGATGTATTTCAATACATAAAAATCGAATTTCAAAGATATTAGTTAATTAGTTATAATAGTATTTTAAATATTGATGAGCAGAGTAGTGAACCAATATGTGGTAGTTGTGGAGCATAAAAACTAATAAGTCATTCTGCTATTTAGTAGGTTTCAAATGTACCACCACACCTCTTCATTGAGTAAATTACTGTAATGGATGTATACAATTTTAATTCAATGATTAATCATTGAATATAAAAAACGATTCAGAGCGGAAACGGTATGACAGCATCTATTGCTAAGACTATTTTATAATATATTTATATTACTATAGGTAATTTATTTTTCTATTAGTATACAATATACGTATCATAACACCACGTAAATAAGATTATAGTATAAATTATAGCTTAAACTTATTTTAAATATTTTAGAATCTGAGCGGAGTAATATCAATATAAAAGTTTGAAAATTTAATACAAAAATTTTCATAATTTTTTCACAATATACTGATATAAAAGATGTGAAGATAAATATTAAAGATAAATTGAAACACTTTTTTTTTTTTAAATCATTTGAAGTTTTAGACTTGTTAAAATAATTTAAATTAATGTTAAAAATGTACAAAACATTCAATTTTAAATTTTGAATAAAACCAAGGAAATATTGATTTTATAAGGTGTGTGTGTGAATGTGTTTTTTGTATCTCACATTTTTTTAGGGCAATAAATGTAATGATTACCTATTTATTATAGAACACGAATAATTGAATACATCCATTTCAGTTATTCATTAGACATTTACTGTATAGTAGTCAGTAGAGCGGTTATTATAATATACAATACACATAATAATGAAAAGTTCCAAATCCCTATGATTTATACGTATATATTTTCGATAGTTTTAAATTTAAGTAAGAACAACTTATTGTTGAGAAAACTTGTATAACATCTTAAGACCTTTGTCATTAAAACTGAAAATTGTGTATTTGTTTAACTACAAAATTATTTATAAATATATTCGTAATTTTTAACGAATTTTGTTAAAATTTTCAAATGCTTAATAAAAGAAACCAAAACTTTTATTAAGACTATAATATATTCTCAATATTTTATATGTTTTATAAACAACTTATAAATTACCTTGAATTTAATTTTCAAGTATTATTTTAATAAACTGAAAAAACAAACATTTTATTTTACTTGAAAGTCAAAAATTTCAAATTTATAATATTTTAATATAATTATCATTAAAAACAGCCAAAATATTTAAAAAATGATATCATGTCTAAAATACTATAATTTAAATATTTGATAAAAATTTTAAGTATTCACCGCAGTTAATCTTTTTTAAATTGCAAAAAAATAAAAAATAAATTTTTCTAAGAATTTATAATAAATATTTATATTAAATATTTTCGTTTTTTTCCGATTATTAAGAAAAGTCTAAAAAATATTTATATGTATATTTCTCTCCAAAGTACAAACTAGATTCAAGTTGCTTTCAGAAACTATACTCAAAATTGAAGATTGAAATATTTTTATTTTTTAAAATTGTACTCAAAGCCGTAAAAAGTATAACTGACCTACTAAATTTTTAAACTTTTACTAGTCCAAAATCTGTTAAAATAAATTAAAACAATTAAATGTTAAACTTAATCTTTTTAAATTTTATTTAGCCCTCCTGGTTGAATTCAGTGACTTTCCGATCTATCTGAACTTTTTTTTTAATGCTCCAAAAAGTTATAAACTGATAACAAACATAAAAATACAAATCACTCCATTCAAAAAATACTCCGATTCTAATTTTTTTCTTCTTTTAGTTATTAATAATACTATAGATTATTTACTATTAAGTGTATAAATTCCTTTTAAAGAAATTAATTATTTTATGTGTATTTGTATATCCGTTATCATAAAAATCATATGATTACTTTAAGATTTGTTTATCACATAAAATGTACAGAACAGTAACGGAACGATGAAACTCTGGATAATATTTTTGGTATTAAATTTAAAAATTCTTTCTATATTGTTTTAATTTAATTTTTTTGTTTTACTATGTAAGTAACGGAAGTACTTTAAATTACGTTTTAAGTACTTAAGCCTATATTCCAAGACTTTTATTTGAAATTCACGCCCATGTAAAGTGTCTTAAAGATATTTTATATGGTGTTTTAATACGTAGGCGTGCACTCAATTTTGTCTGTATATTTTTAATTTACCAAACAGAATATGTTATTGTTATTTATTGATCAATTAGAACAATTTAAGTAAACGGGCATTAGATTTTCTAGGATTATATTTATTAAGGCTTAATCGTCTACGATTCTAATAGTAGTTTTTTAAAAAGCACCTGCCCCTCCTCCTTAAAAAAAAAAAAAGTAAATGTCTGGTTTTAAAAATAAATCTAATAATTGTGTTTTTAATCTTTATGGTTGAACTACGATTTGTAATTACTTACAGATTACAATTAATCATATTCATAAATCATAATTATTATAGACATAATTATATGTGTAATATAATATATGTCAAGTACAATCGTTGAACGTATTATGATACAAACATCTAGATAAGAAAAAATGTGTTGTGTTCTAGATTAGTAGAAAAATACTTGAAAATAATCCGCTTTGCTCTCAACACGATGCGTAATTAGAACTGATACGATGATATGTAGAAACAAGATCTGTTTTCGAAATAAATCACACCTAAATGTTAACGGTATTCCGTTTTGTTATGCGCACAAATAAACAACAACAAGCTACAGATAGTGTTATAAAATATCACGCCCCGTCTAGGTGCGGTGATCAAAGTACTAGATTAGTAAACACGGTAAATGCCCGGTATCGTAGTCGGTTAAAAAGCTGACCGTTTCATTGAAAAAGAACGCTGACTGTTCACACGGTTCAAACGAGTACCATGCATTAATTAGGCGTACACCGCTATCGCCGGTGTTGCGTGATTGGCGAGCGCGCGTGACGCTGCGCCGTCAGCTTCTCCTCGCTCTCCTCCCGCTAATCATTTCCCTCGTCCTCTTCCCGGTGCTCCTTCTCCTCGTCACCACCACCACCACCACCATTATCATCATCATCATTATCATCATCGTTCATCATTCATCACCGTCATCATCACTATCATCATATAATCATCATTACGCTTCGAACGGCCGCTCGCCACGCGTTCACGTTATTGCCGTGCACGGTCGCAGTGCGTATTCGAACAGCGATAATAATAATATAACAATAATTATTAGATATTGTTGCTATAATAATAACGACCGAACGCGCGCGCAAAGTCCATTCGATTGTGTCTCCGCCGACTCGGTTCGCGTTTTTCGATAGATTATGATTTCCAAGAGGAAAAAACATAAAAACGTTCGGGCGCACCGCGAGCACGTGTGGTGTTCGTTTCGCGCGATCGGTGGTGGGAGTAGTGTTCGCGACGGGGACACCGGCGGAACCATACCGATAAGATTAAAAACGAAATGCCCGCGTCGGAGGCGGAGGCGACGGTAACGAGGCAAGTCGTCGTCCAACGTCTTCGACACAGCTCGCACGACGTTCGCGAATCCCGTTGCCCCATGTCGACCGACGAGCACGTGGACCAGCAACTGGAATTGCGGCAGCACCGCCCGCAAGAGCTGCAGCAAGGGGCGACGCGCCGGTCTCCGCCGCGGCACGACGTAGACGCCGCGTGGACATACCGCGCTCTCACCGTACTCGACGTGTTCCTCCATGTGTTCGTCGCATCCACCTTCGTCATCGGAATATGGCGGGCTTCGTACCAGCTGTTCGTGCACTACCACACGGCGATGAACCCTTGGTTGGCCACCAGCGCGTCCGTTGTCGTACAACTGGTTTGTATCAAAATATATCATATCGTTGTAGTCGTACCCGACGTCACGTAAAACGTTTGCGATTCGTCGTCTGCAGTGTCGACAACGCTGTGTAAAGCCCTAGAGAGCCCGCAGTGACGTGGACTTAGGACGAAAGTTGGTTTAGAATTTCGGCGCTCCGACCGCTATACGACCGTCTAACTATATTCAATATTATTATTATTATTATTACTCTTTTTCCGGGTAGGTTTTGTCTAAATCGTACGCCCCGAATCTCCTCGCCGGTAGCCTGCAATCGATAGATGACATCAGTAATTCTGTACTTGGTCTAATTCTCTATTTTACAGTATACATACGTATAATATTTTTTCGATTTCATATGCCACGCGACGTCTAAACAGTTGTACGGCTTTGTATAATAAGCTTTTTCATTATTATTTTTACACTGGTGGTTAAATTTACAGTTTCGGTTGCGATTGCTACAGTATACGTAGTGATATCCACGTATCGATTCTCATATATGGCTAAATGATGGCTAATGCGTAAGTTCGGCACCTACCAGTTATGCACTGCTCATATATAGCACCTAGCACTTTTGGTGGTATGTACCTACTTAGTTGAATCTATAGATTCATATAAATATCGACCACGGTAATTGATAATATGCTATTTAACGATTTATCATAGTAAATTATACAATTTGATTTAAAAACAAGTCGATATTCTATGTAACTATACTGAGTAATGAATATTTTGTTTTACGGACCAACATTTCTTAATAAAATGCTCTATTCGTTTCATAAGTTATTGGTTGATTTAACCAATAATATATTTGTCTATTGCTTGAATACTATTTTTTATCGATACTCGAATTAAAGATATTTTTACATACAGTTATTTAAAAGCCGTAATATGGCTTTGTACGACATATATATATAATTTAAGCTCATATTAAAAAACTTTAGTCATGAACAACCTTAGTAGGTGATAATTGTTGTTTTTAATTTTTAATAATTTTAATATAATTTTTTTTTTTTTTATTATTAGCTGCTATCAATATTGAGCGATCCCTTAGTAAGATATTTCAAAAGAAAAAACCATTCAAAAATTGCATTTTGGGTGATTTCTAGAGTATATATATATGCAAGATTCGTGATTGGCATGATAATGTATGTATACCAAGAATGGTTGCTTGAAGTGACATTAAATCATGTACATATCGCTATACCACCTAGCATTGTTCTTACAATTGCCATTGGTATATTATGTTATGTTCGTATGTTGGCCACAATCATGGGACCACCTACTTGTGGCCTTGAATTTGATCCCAAACCCGAAGAAATATTTCAATTTGAAAGAATGTTCTGGCCTGAGGTAAGATATCTTTATGTATAATTTGTAATCCAGCTGTCATTAAAATTATGTAACATATGTAATACCATCATAATGCCATTTCTTCTTTAATTTTTAAATTAGTTTTATTTTTTTCTTTCTTCGTTTAAAATTAAATTATTAAAAAATAATAATAGTTGAATAATCCCTAGGTATAAATATTAAATTAGTTGAACAAACAATTGATTTTCTTATCATTAAACAAATTTAAACATAATAAGAAAAATAATTTTAGAGTGGCATAAGTAAACATAATACCTATTTTTTGGTTTTCTAAAGCTTAACTTATCGTTTGACTTATCATTAGCGGGATTGACTAAATCTTCATTCTACAGTTAAGGGATTCGATCAAAAAATATTTTCATCTAAATTATACTTGACCTTTGACATAAATAAAATGTATAATTTAAAATACTATGAACAATAATAGATGTAATGGTATAATATCTGTATTGTGAGTAATTTAAACATTGTATTGTATATTATAAATTTCTTATATAATTAAGTTTATTACAATGCATTATCAATACTTGAATAAGTACAGTTTATTTATGTGAATTTTTATATTATAATGATAAATATAAACTAATTACTTTGGTACATAATTATGTTTAAATAGTATAAAATAGTCATCAATGTTTGTATCTATTTTGTTAATTGTTAATCATTACCTAAACTATCTATAATTTTTTAATTTTGTATTAAAATATAATGATGAAAATATTATTTTTGCTTCTCTTTTTCTTATTTATCAAATAAACTATTAAAGCAATTAAACATTAAATAAATAAATATGATATAGTTTCATAGATATTATGTAGGTTACGATAAGATTAAAAAAAACTAGAAATACCTATACACAATATATGTATATATATATGTGTGTGTATTTAAACGCACTAATACACATTTATAATTATTTATGCTAATGCTTTCCTTTATTTTGAAAAATATGTCACAAATAATTATAAAAATTAACTAACATAAGTTAATAACAATAAATTTATTATCTGTATTAATATATATTATATATTATATGTTTAAGTTTTTAATTTTCTTAAATTAACATACATATATGACGTAGTTACTTAGTAAAATAATGTTTTTCGTGAATTAGAAATCAGTTTTTACACTTTATGATACATAAAAAAAAATGTTGATAAATAATAGATGCTATTTCATGAAATGGTCACTATTCACTGCAATTTGAAATTTCACTAATAAATTTTTTAATAAGCTGTTGTGTGTATAATATTTGTAGTATTTTAAGACATGGTTTTTAATACGGCACGTTGTAGTGTAACATATAACATAGATGTAAATAATAATAATTTAAATAACATAAGTTGTTCAAACGAAAAAGAGATCTTTTTGAAATTCCTACTCTATAAGTGTATTAGCTGTAATTATTAAAAAAAAGTTCAAGTTAGAAACACAATAATCACCACTAAAAGTCTTATAAAATTATGTTAAAATTCTGATAGTTTAAAGCAATGTACTTCAAATTGCATTTTATTATGAATACTATTGTCTTATAAAAAATAAACTCAATAAATCAAAAAAAGTAAATTCAGTAAGATTGTAATAGGTTGTATCACATAGCACTGCATAATTTATTAAAATTTAAAAATCTAATGTTAGTAATTTAAATTTCAAAAAATATTGAACCATTTTTTATGATACAAACTACAAAAAGTGTTTTAGACAACAAAAATACAAATATTATTGTAATCACTAAACTTAAAATGTTATAATACATAGGTTTACAAATAAAACTTCTCTACCAAAAAGTTATCAGGAACTTTATATTACATTTTTATGTCTTAGCTATAAAAATTAAAAATTTTTATAAAGTTGGTAACTTACAAACAAATATTTTGTCATAAACAAATGAAAAAAACAAATAAAAGTCGAATTTTTCTAAGATTTCTAAATATTAGTACTTAAAGAATCAAAATATTTTGAAACATCTTATGATATAAAGAAAATGTTATTAAATACGCATTTTGTGAAAATTCAAATTATTATAATAATTATTTATTATTAAATTACAAAAAAAAAATATCAATTTTTCTCAAAAACAGGCTTTGCGTAAAAATTTTATTTTCTTTTTTTATTTATTTATTTTTTTTGTTTATTCCAATTATTTTGAAAAGTACAAATGAGTTTTTTTTACTTTTAACTTCCTAAAGTAAAAAACTTGATTTAATTTTCTACCAGGTTCCGCCCTCAAAATTTAAAATCGAAGTATTTTTAACATAAAAGTGACGTCGCGTACTAAATAAAAAAAAACATACCTTAAAATGGCAGTGACTAATACTTGAAAAAGCATCTAGTTAATGTAATTTTTCCTTGTTAAACGAAATGTATTAAATAAAACGATTGCATTAATTGACTACGACTTATATATAAATGTATTGATATTAAAAACGTGGGGTGATTGATTTAACTATAACACTTATATTAACATACGATATTATAATATATTATATTAATATTCTTAATTAGAATAAATTATAAACTTTTGTAAAGCGTAATGCAAATTTTGATAATCCAATTGATACGAATATCTATCTTTATTTCATTTTTTTATAAATAGATAACCTTGAACCTTACAAAATTATATAAAACTGAACAAATTAACGGTAACATACGAATATTAATAAATTTCGATTTAATTACACTAAATTATAAATTATACAAAAAGCTTCACAATTTACAACTTTGAAATAAAACCTTATTATTATGTTATTATCTAATTTTTTTTTGTTGAGAACATTTGAAATTTTATTTCAAGATAAATGATATATTTTACAACATATTTAAAGGTGTAGAAAATAATTATTCACCATATTTTTTAGGAATACCTTTAATTTGAAAAACAACATAAGAAGCGCTTTTCTCGGAAAAGTTTTTCCATATAAAACTGTCTTTGTCAAGATGATCGAAGCAAATTACTAATCCCCTAGTAATAATAGTATGTATTCCATGTTATAAACCTACCATTATAATTTTATTTTATTCATAGACGTGAACTCAGTTGTTGATAATTTAACTACATCCAAACTAAGTCTTTTTTATTTGGTGGATAAGCAGGTTTAAGTTATATAAATTATACGTTTATGAGTATGAAAATAAGTTCAAAGTTATTTAAAATCAATCAAAAAATTATTATTTCTAAAATTAGATTAGATTAGTAAAAAATAAAATAATACCATATTAAAAAAATCGTACCTATAAATGTAAACCACAATAATAATTTTCATACTTAATATATAGCTTTAAATTATTCAAAAATATTTAATCAATTAAATAATTTATCAAAAATTAGAATACTAATATTTTGGATATTTTGAACACAATTTGTAGTATTTTATTTATAATTAAATACATTAATTAATAGCAATTCATAATAAGACTGCTTCATGCATGTAATTCATATTTATAGTGTCGTCATTAAGTGGCTACTTTTTTCGTGTTGGTCCCAGTCATAAAATATAACTGCAAACGTGCTTATTGTAATATATAGTTACAGATTTTTTAATTCATTGCCTAATTATTTATATACTTATAAGTTATACAACATCCTTAATCCTGTAAGTAGATATAACGATAAAACAAATAATTAAAACAACTACAGTTTGTTAAATTAAATAAGGTCAAACACTTATTTTATGTGGGAAAGGGGATGCAGAACACGTGTTCACACCTATTTTTTATCTGCCAAAAATAAAACAAAAGCATTGATATGTGTTTTAAATTGTATATTAATTCAGTATTATGTATTTTTATTTTTTTTATTTTCAAATATATTTTATCTGTGGTCCGAAAATTGATCAACTCCCAATGAAAAATTGATAACAGTAATATATTAATACACTACCTACGTGTATAAATAAATACTTAATAAAAAATATTAGTAAAAAGATAATGTGTACGGTACCGGGCACATACAGATTTCTTACAATAATATCTAAATTAAACAATCACACATACGTAATTTTGATTTGCATAATTTTCATGGATATAAAATTTACAAACTATTTAGGTAATATACCTACCTGTAAATTTTTTAACCGAAAATATGATGAAACAAGATTCATGTAATGACTATTGACGAGTTTTTATCTAATATTATAATTGGTATGAAAATTTTAAAGTTGTATAATAACTAGGTAAGGTCGTAGGTATATGATCAAATGACACAATATTATTTTATGTTCTAATTTCAAACACAGTAGTATGAATTAAAGTCCTAATCGAGAAATAAAAATAATATGAAATAACAAAAAATTATAATTTCCCATTGAAATATCAAAAAGAATGATTATACGATAGTCTGAAAATTGCTTTCCTAGTTATTAATTCTAGTTATTCCCATTGTTAATGTATAAAAACTATATTGAGTATAGGCTTGTTAATGATTTTAAATTAGTCTGCAAATATTTTGGGTACCAACAATTAAAAAACTAAAATGATTCCTCTAAGTTAGGTTAGGTTATGCCGTTGAGTAGATATACCTATCATACCTTAAATTAATTACATATATTTTCGGACAGCTACAACTTTCAACTGTAAAAATTCCAAAAACGTGTGTGCATAATAGTACTATCTGTTGGAATATAATTTAGATAACCTTCAATGTTTCATTATGATGCACTTATACACATCAAATGAAATAGTATAATTATTTTAGTCATAGGTGCACCATAAAATAATAGAAAAATATTTTATGAACTAAATTTAGTGTAACAACTAAACAACTAATTAGAGCAAATTCGCTATAGCTAGATAATATAAAGTTAATATTATTAAATAATAACTATTGAGTTATAACAGTATTACTATCAGTTACCTAATACTTTATTTCCTCATTTCAGATTATTTAGTGTAAGCAAAAAATATTCTACGTATTATTTAAGCATCTTGTATCAAGAAATAATATAGTATGTGTAATAATTATGTTGATTTACATTGATAAAAATATCTGTGTTTAACGGTGTATTTGTTCTTTTATTGACCAATTATTTCACCATTTAATATTAGCGTATCAAATAAAAAGTTACTAGGAAGAAGAAATAGCAATTCAAATTCTATTATGCTAAGTTTCACCTATTATTTATTTTTTAAATGATTTTAATTCAGGTAATAAAGTGTCACAACATTTATTTATGCATGTTAAGCATAAATGAATAATGTTGAGTTTTCGTCGTCTAGAATGAAATCAGTACACGGAAACATTTATTTATTTAAAACATATAAATAACACTGAATATTTTTTGGCGTCATAAAATATAGTTATTATGTATCATACAGTTATTTGTATTTAATCTCCTTCGAAATAGACACCTTTTGAATCCATACAGTGTTTCCATCGTTCTTGCCATATACAAAAGCACCTCTGAAGTCATTTTCGGAAATACTCTATAGCTGCTTCGTATCATTGTGTTTTATTTTATTCATACTTTGAAAATGATAGTTTTTTAATATCTTTCCAACAGCTTGAATAATTACCCCGATACTTATTTTTCACGTGTCTCGTAAACGGAGAAAAATATAAATCACATATAGTATTCTTTTGTTATACATATAGTCTTCATTGTTGGTCTGTATTTTAGTAGAACACTCATAAATGGTAATTTAAAAAATTAAGTTATATTTCATATTGTTTGATTAGACCTTGTATACACATAGAAATTATATGCAACACGATTATTAAAAAAATTAAATTACTTTATAAATTAAATTGTAATTCAAAAATAAGTTGTTATTCATACGCTTAGTTTAGAAGTTTCAATTCAAATTTAGCCGTTATGTTAATTCGACCGTTTAAATGTTTTGTAATATTTTATGTTTTTCTTTAAAAAAAAAAAAAAGCAATCAAAACGTCCGGCCACCTGAAAGTCGGTGTTTTTACAATTTCCGATGAATCGACACGCGAGGTTTCGTAAAACAAAAGTTAAAATACGGGTACTCGTGTACTTACATCGCACGAAAATACATTGTTGCCGTGTAAAAATCGACAGCTCTTTACTCCTGTTTACCGCGGGTGCGGTGGAGACTGAAAAAAAATCGTGAACCGCCGATGGCAGCAGGATGGCGCGCGCGAACCATACACCGGATACAACGGATACGCGTATTATAATATACCTACAAAGACAAAAATAATAATAATAATAATAATAATAATAATAGTAATAATAATTGTCCCTGTGGACGAATAACGATGGATACATATATAATATATTGTTAACCGAACGTTACACAAATGACGTGCCAGACAAAAGCGTTTCGCACTTGTCGTCGTCAGTGGGAAGGGCAGCACAATGGGCCGCCGTCTAATGTCGTGAGCGTATTTTTTCATTCATTTATTTATTTATTTATTTATTATTATTATTATTATTATTATTTTTTTTTTATCGGTCGATAGACATAAAGCCGCGAGTGTAACACAAAATTGTTCCATCCGCCCGCGGCAGTTGCGGTGGGCGACCATGTCACCGGCGTCAGTTAACAGCGCGCGCGCGCCGCTTTGCGTCCTCTGACCACCGCCGCCTCAATAGTCACCGCGTGTTTCGACGATCACGACGACGACGACGACGACGACATCGCCGCATCCTGCCGCGGTCCACTCGGCGACAATGACTCCATGGCCGACCACCGCGACTGACGAACGGCCGATCGGCCGCTGCTGCCGCCGCCGCTTCTGCTGCTGCTGCTGCTGTTGCTGCTGCTCCTCCTCCGCCTCCGCCTCCTCCTCCTCCTCTTACTCCTCCTCATCATCATCCTCCTCCGACTGCACAGCCTGCTAAAAACCCACCGCGGTAAATAATTACTCGGCGCCGTGTTGTTCCGCCCGCCTGCCCCTCTGAGACCGGTGCACGGTGTGACTTCGCGTCCGACACCACTCGCGATGACGACGTCCATGCGACGTGAGCTCGATAACGAGCCTGCCGCCCTGGTGGCCGTCGACGCCGCACTGTCCACGGCAGTTATCACGCCCGTAGTGGTCACGTACTGGAGGATCACGTGGAAGCTGATGGACGTATACATACTACCCGGGAACCAGGCGTGGAGCACCGCAGTGTCCCTGGGCATCGGGTTCATTGGCCTGTTCATGTTCACGTTGTTCCAGCACCGGTTCAAGCGGTACCTGAAGCCCAGGAAGCACACGGCCATGTATTACGTGATGTCCAGAAGTTACACGGCCGCGTTCGCGTACTCTTGCATCAACTCGTGGCGCGGCATATGGTACACTATGGACATGGTGACGGGCACCCGGTCGCCCATGACCGCCGTATCCTTAGTGCTGGGCATGTGCAGCATGGCCTCCATGAAGACCCTGCGCAACATAATCGCTCCCCCAATAGCCATACTAACCGACAACTACGACGGATACTTTGAGGTGCCCACGCTGTTCCGCATCGGAGTTCGAGTGAGATTTGCCTGCCCGATACAAATTTGTACATCATAACCGAGTCACTTTTTTTCGTTTTCAACACACTTTGTCCGCTACGATATAGAGTACCAACTGCGGCGCAACCCCTTTACTCGTGGTTCTTATATTTTATAACCGTGTACATTTGTTACTGTCGTATTTTTTTTCTCGGCTGAGAGTAAAACAATACCTTGATAAGTTTCCATGAAAACTTTTAAAAAGTTTTTAATCGTGCAAATCTTGTAAACACATGATGGCCCTAAAAGTTCGTCGGTGTTTTATAAAACGACTTTTTAATTTTTGAACCGGTACAACGTTTAAAATTAAGCGACTTTTAGGAGTATGTAAAACAAATTGCATATCGTTTATTTAATCGCACATTTTTTTCAAACAAATATAGATACTTTAATGTTTCACAATTTTGGCGAATGAATTGGAATCAAAGAATTAATTAATTTCAAAATAACGATTTAATAAATACTTATTTTAGACTGAATAATCAAAAGAGTGCTCTTAAAGTTTAAAAGCTAAATTGAAGGTAGACCAATCTATTTAGTTCATTGATAGGTCTACTTAATAATTTAACAAGTCTCAGGGCTTTTTTTAAATTTTATTTTTACTCGTTTAAAATTATGTAATGTTTATTTGGTCAAAAGCTTAGGAAATAGTTGTATGTCTAAATATTAGAAGTAGTATAATGAAAATATATTATATAACATAATAAAGATACTAAAATTTTGAAATTCCTAGAATAATTTTATGAAATTTAGTAGTTTATAAACATTTTATAAAATTAAATTATACTGTAACCTATATTCTATACCATGTGTATTATACCATACATAGACTACTTAAATTTGATTATAAAATATTTGTATAATTGTGTTCAATGTATAAACGTGATTAAATTTTCGTTTAAATTATCTAAAATATAATTTAATATAAAAGCAAAACACAAATTGTATATACGAGCCTATAGTTTATGAGATGACAATATAGCTGATTTTAAAATAATGTATTTAAGTTTTGGTTAGGTTAAATTCCAAATGGTCGTTATCTACATTTTTCTAATGAATCTAAGACAAAACGTCTTAATTTTATTAAGGCTAATGATTTTGAAATGTATCTCTAATCAAAAATTAAAGCTGGCTAAGATTATTTTTCAAATAACAAATTTTTTAAATCTAAATTCATTACTATTGAAATATTTTCTTATTTTTGTCTTAAAGTATTTAATTAAATTTATAACTATACTGGATTCCAAAAGCAATTCGATAAATTGTAAATAAAATTCAGTTTAAAATTTAAGTAAGTCGAATTTAATTTATTTTTTTTTTTTTTTTTTTTGTAATTCAACGCTATGATATTATAATGTAAATAATTTGTTGAAAAAATATAAATAATATTTATAGATACTTATTGGCTATTACATTACAGTATTATACACATTATATCATATCAATCTTAATAATTATTTTTTTTACTTAAATTATATTATTTCAATATTAATATTTTTTGATTTATTGAAATATTTAAAAAAAAAATTGCATTCACAAGTATTTAAAACTGTCAAGGGCCACTATCATGTTTATAAAACAAACATATATTTTTACTTCAACATAAAATGACTAAATATAATATATGATTAAATAAAATAACTCAAGGGTCATAACTAATAATAAATATAATATATTATTAATTTAAAAATGTATACCATTTAACGATTAAACTATATGTAAAAAAATAATTGCTGCGAAGTATTTAAAGGTCGTTGGGTTCATAATACGACATTCATAAGAGTGTATGAATCCCTCATTCTATTAAAAGTCTTTATTGTATGTTAGTTAGGTATGTATTAGTATATAGATCCCATCATTTATCATTCGTTTGCGGAAAGCGAAATTATTTATCTTGATCCAGTTCAAAACCGATTCCATGGTGTCATTGTCGTCTTAAAAAACACTAATGGTCTTACTATAATAATTTAAACATGGTTAACAATCATAGATTATTAAGGCCAACTAAGTTAAAACTCGTAGTTTTTTTTTTTTTTAACAAATGTTCCAACCTGAATATTTTACATTTCTATTACTCAATATATAAATTTTTAAATACAGTCCTAATTGTCTTAGTAATCGGGCTACGTGATAATCTGATTCGTCCAGTAATCCAGTCACATTTTATTTTCATTAATAATGACTAAAGGTAGCGATTAAATCGATAAATACAATCAACAATATCCCAATAAAACTATAAAATATTTTATTTAAAAAAGTTGTAAGACAAAACTTCTAGTAATTTATCCAGCAATATATAAAAAAAAAAAAGTATAATTTTTAGTTTATATAAAACATTTAATTTTATAAAAAAATAATAATTGGTATATAATATATCTAAAGATTTATAGTTTTTATTAATAGATTCTAATAATCCCATACTATACATATCGGATAACCATGACCCTACTATAGTAAATTATAGGTAACTTTCAAGTTACTGTATGTCATTAATTAATACGTATTTTGATTTTCGAAGAAATTTTTTTAAACCACCTAGATAAATGAACTAAATTTAAAAAAAAGTTTTTTGCTTTTACTAAATACCTAAAATATGCAATATTCATGCTGAAAAATTAACTATTTTAATAAAGCAAAAAAAAAAAAAATGGCAATACATAACAACAATTTAAACAGAATAGTATATCGTAATTTTTTTCCTAGTTAAAGTTTAAAAAAATCTGATTAAAACAGTATTTATTAACTCATAAAAGTCCACTTGATTAATTTTAACTGAAATTTGTAGGTAGAAATGGTAGAATATTAAATATAGTCATATATTTGACGTATTTTCACTCGCTTATATGTATAATAAAATAAATACTTATTTATTTTTTACTATTATGTATATTATTTTATATTATAGGATGGTACTGGATCATGGCTATATGTATTAGATAGCTTTTTCAGCGTTTGTATTATCGGTTCATTGGTAGTCATCGTTTGGCGAGGTGTTTGGAGTCTAATGGATGAGTATTTATATCCAGGAGATGAAAACACATCTGCAATTTTATCATTGGTAATGTATAAATAATAATATTTATTTTATAAAAGAAAAGATTTATAAAATTATTCAACGAAATTGTGTAAAGCTAATATAAATTTGTTATAAAAATGTATTCATATAATTTAGAACTTTCGAAATTAGTCTAGTACTGTTAGAGAACCTATACATTATTTTTATAATCTTCTAAATTGATTTTCAACTATAAAATATTAAAAATGGCCGTATTTAAATAAAAACAATACAAGTAAATTTGATGGTTTATGGACAAGTTATGTCACCACTCAACTATTTGTGTTTTTTTTATAATTTTTTAGATAAATGTTTTTATTTTATTAAAAAAATAAGAGAAAAAATATAAAAAAAACAATAGAAACCAATAAAATAAAGTAATAGAACGATTATTTATATCAGTGATACCTAATTGAGTATAATCTATTTTTTTAACGACCGATTGTGCGCCGGAAAAATGTTTTTGTTTTGTACAACACAATTTTTTGGCAGTCCGTTACAGCTCTAAGTCCAACCATATACGCGTCTTATGAAATACTGGTACCTATATTACGAGTATTAACACGTATCATACGTATTCGTCGTTTATTGATGAATAACATAATTTGTTATCTACACGTATTATTATGTTGTGCTCCTGTGATTTTCGATATAAGCTATAATATGTTATCCAACGTTGAATCGGATATTTTCATTATTAATCCTAGAGTAACTTAAATATAACTATCAGTCGTCGCACCGTATATATCATGTATTTATGAAATTGTATTGTTTTATAATACATATAAAAACTTACAATATATTTTAATTTAATTTTTTTTTTTCAAAAATATTCTTTTAAACTTAATATAATTTATATTGATAAATAAATACTGCAAAACTACACATATTTCTTTGTTCAGTATCGTTTTTTTTGGATTCCTACTATTTGATTACATCTGGCTCAATTGGGCTACAGTAAATTTACATAATACACATCATTTATTGTATGTATTGCTAATTAAGTTAAGTTAAGCCCACCCATGTAAAACATTTTTTTGCAATAATCGAAAATATAATTTGAAGAACGCAAGGAACTTAAATTGTTAAATGCCTGTAGAAAACAATATTTACTTAATGAAAAAATTACAATAATTTATTTTAACGTTTGTTAATTGGTCTTTTCCGTATTCTGATTGACTGTAATCGTAGTTTGTGTTTTATTAAATGTTTTCGAACCACACACGTTTATCATTCATCTTAACGTTGCTATATTACAGCCAGTCAGTTTAAAAATGAATAGAATAATATTATGTAGTATTGTACTGTTATGTAGTATTAACCCATTCAACAATAAATTATTCTATGATAAGTTTCTAACAACCATTGCCCTATCAAACGTATTTACGTATTACACATTAACACGAATTCAATTTTTCTATTTCATAGAAATTAGTTTTTATTTAAATACAGTGGAACCTTGACAAGACAAACCTCAAAAATCGAAAACCTTAATAAATCAAAATAAATTGCGTTCCCTAGTGAAAACATCAATGACTCAAAAAAAAAAAAACTATAAATAACTCGAATATTTCGCGTTTTGAATATAAACGATTAATTATTGTTTGTTTTCATAATTATATTTTAATTTTATCTGCCAGTACCCTTATATCATCCAGTATTATTTATTAGTATCGGCGATTCTATTCTAAAAGATAAAGTAGAAAAATTTGCAAAATCATTAGGCCCCGGAAAATTTAAAGCCAGTAACAGTTGACTTGAAAATTTAAAAATACAGTACAAAGAATTATTTGAGCCAGTACCTCAGATTTCAATAAAACAAGTAAAAGCTGCTCTTACATTGCTAAGGACATTTATCGAACATTCTAGTGATGTAGATAATAAAGTATATTCTGATTTAAATATGGTTGAAAATATTATTGACAATATTATGTGCAAGAATCTAACTCAAAGTAATATCTTAAATTATTTTTTGTAAAATTGTAGTAAAAATTTAAAAACTTCAATTAACTCTTTAAGTTATTTTTTTCTGAAACCTTGATAACTCAAAAACTTTAGTAAATCAAAAACCTCGATACGTCGAAAAAATTGCATTTTCTTTGAATTTCGACTTATCAAGGATTCACTGTTTAAGTAGGTATGTGCTCTGGTCTACTTGATCGGATATTTTTTATATAATAACAATAGTAACTGAGATTAAATCAAAACTAAAGTATATATGATTCATTAATTAAATAGGTACATTAAGTAATTAAATAATTCTGTAGATAAAATAATTAATCATTTTTTAGAAAATATTACATCATGATTCATTATCTTTAACCTTTGTATGGTTTACTCGAATGACAGTGGTGTATCAGAAAAACATTAAGGAAGTTTAATTAAAAAACACTACTATTAAAACTATATTATAATAACTATTATATTAATATAAATTAAAATAATGTCAATAATATTTACTGTCCTAAAAATTAATTTATAAAATATTAAAATAAACCAATATATTTTTTAAGAGTT
Organism: Melanaphis sacchari; assembly: GCF_002803265.2. NCBI lineage: Eukaryota > Metazoa > Arthropoda > Insecta > Hemiptera > Aphididae > Melanaphis > Melanaphis sacchari. The sequence goes on from NW_020271335.1 coordinate 1,812,977, forward strand.
AAAATATTGAATATTAATATTTTTTTCATTACATAATCTAATATCTACAGTTATAAAAAAAAAAAAAAATGGCAATCAGCGTTTGTAATGTTATATAAAGACTCATAGTAACTATCGTGATTCTTAGATATAATTAAAGATCGTAAAAAATTCACTGAATGAAAAATTCTTCCATTGTAGGAACTTTGTCATAAGTAATTATTATTTATTAACATATTAATTTATTATTATTACCTATATAATACATACAATGATACTTTGCTACTAAACTTTATTTTGATTCTCACGCAAGTATATGTTTTAATATGTATTGAATTTATATTGTTTACTAAAAGTATATATTGAAGCTTTTAAAAATCTAAGAAACAAACCTAATCTGAGCCAAATCAATACAAACAAAATGTATTTCATTCTCTTTTCTTTAGGTATATTTTCGTACATCTTTTTTTTATAGAACTTATAGGCAAAATACTATTTTAATAATTACAGTAAACCGTACTCAGAGGCGTGATCAGCAATTGGCTATGGGTGGAATTTTCTTTTAGACTGTATTTAAAATATAGTAAAAAATTCATAAATACATACATTTTTATGGTTACACATGTATGGATATGTTAAATTTGAATTTGATGATAAATTTGTTGTATATGAAAAAATGATTCTGAATAATAATGCTGACAATATAAACTTAAAATTCTTAATAAAAAAAATTACTACCTATGCATTTTTATTTTTGAAAATAGCTGCAGGAATAATTTGAGTGATCTTGTATTAAATCGTCTAAATTTTTTACCGATAAAACAAAATGTTATACATTTTTTTAAACTTACACTGTAAAATTATCGTTGGTGCATTCTTAACTCCAGTCAAAACTTGATAAACAATTTTTTTTCTTTATAACCAGGTATATATAATAATATTAATTTAAAACCTTACTAAAATAAACATACTGCCGTACTAATGTACTATTTCATATATTTATTTAAAATTCTTAAAATTACTTTGTGATTTATCTTTAATTAAATGTATTAATTACAAAATTATTGAGTTGTTGATAAAAATTGTTAAAAGTTGTATATATTACTTTAATTGAAGTCTGTTCATAATTTTAATAATTATATTATTTATATTCGTAGGTTATAGGATATAGTGTAGTACTACTTGCTTTTGCATTACAACCAGCTGTAAAAAAATTGGTTAACAAAATTAATGGCTTGAAACGAATACTTGCTGTGGATGTATACTTAATGTTTTCATTTTTTGGTGCTGTAAACGTATGGAGAGGAGTATGGGTTATGCTGGATAATCACTTTATACCAGGTTAGATATTTAAAGAACATACTATTATAGTTTATATAATTTATGTATAAATAAGTTTATTATTATGAAATTGTATAAATTTAACATTTAAATACATTTAGAAGAAATCAGAACAAAAAGTTATCCACCTTTTCAATGAACTAAAAACTATAATTAATGTTGTCTCATTATTGTAAGCGTATATAATTCAAAATTTAAAATTTTTTTTAAATTAAGTTATTATGTTATAAATATAAAATACAGTTATAAAATTGAAATTACAAGTAAAATAAAAATTGATTTTACATTCTAGAAGCAAAAAAAATACTATTTTTACGTACAAATTAATTTATAATTTTTTTTTTAATTTTTAATATTATTATAAGGTATTACAATATTTTTTTTTAAAGTCCGACAAATAAAATTTAATTATTAACCAGGGACATTGTTCTATTGTATCGTACATTTTTATGGATAGTATATTATTATTTATTAGTTAAACAATACATTATAATTTACATTACTAATAATAACTTACAACTCAATGCCAACGTAAATATGTTAATAATGGTTTAAGTAGGCGTGTAGTAAAATAGCTTAAAATGTATATGAAATCTTAATGTTTTGAAAATTTCCTGGAGTATAAAATATAATGACATAAGTTAATAGTATAAAATATTCAAACCTCTACGTCCTACGATAAATATTTTTTGAATTACATTAAAATCAATTAAAATCGTAGGATTAAAAAATGATTATGTTTTCGCTTTAATAACCTGTTTCATCAAAACTTGTAATTCCAGTCTGTAAAAAAATTTTGCAAATGTATTTTTCATTACCATAGATATGATAAATGAGGAACCATGATTTAAATGTTCAAGAAATTTTAATAATAAATACAAATATTATCTACATAAATAAAAAAAAATACCCAGTACATTTTAATAATCTATAAATATTTCACAAAGAAACAAAACATTTCGAAAATTAATGTCAAGAGAATAGTATTATAAATATTTGATGATACAATTTAAAAAATCTACAGTAATTCATTTTTAAATTCCAAAAATAAAATCAGTTTGGTCAAAAACTTATGTTACGGTAAAATATTTGTTTTGTTAGCTTATCATTAAATATTGATAAATTTGAATGCATATGTCTTTCAACCACACGATAGACTTCATTTATAGATTTATGATATGTCCCTTACTACGTTTTATTCAAGAGGTATGTATATAATCTTTATCTCAACCTTATCATTCCGTTCACGCAAAGTATTTCCTTTAGCAAGTAATACAACGCATACGCTTAAATTACTACTGACATGACATGTTTTATTCAACTTTGAATACGTCTTTGATCTATCTAAGAGAATCGAGTAGCATCCTGATTACATTATATATTTGATAGTATTAGATACAAGTTTGAGTGAATAGGAATGAATATAAACAATTGGCTCAAGTAAAAGGGACATTAAATGATATTTATAAAGATTAAGAGTAAGTCCAACCCGAAGAACCCAGTTACAGATAGATTTAAGATTTATCTTCAGACGAATACAGTTATTAGAAAAGATGATTTTTGTTTAGAATTTAATATCGTCAGCAAATAAAATAACTTTGGAATAGAAAAGATAGCTATTGAGAAAATTGATTAAGATAAAGAGGTGCCCCCGTCTTGAAAAACACTAAACGAAAGGCGAGGAGATTGAAAATAACGCACCTTGAATGATTACAAAATGTTTTCATATGTGAAATAGGAAAAATTACAATTAAATGGCTTTTCTAAAAATAGTGTCTACTTGATATCTGTCTTTCAAACTCTTCAAAATCTTAATGTTAAAAAAGGCACTTATAGAAAAAATCATTAAAATTTTCATTTCAATATCTAAGCCTTCAGAATTTATGAAAGACTCATAAGTTTTTCTCAATGAAATTAAAAAAAAAGTTTAGTGTAATTCCAAAATAAATTTTCATTAGTATAATTTATAATTTAACTTAAATTTAACACATTAATTACAGTGACCTACTCAAGACGAAGTACACACTCGAAATCTAGATTTAGTATTAATAGTATCCGCCTAATACCTATACTATACATAAAAGCAACTTACCTAATTTTTAGGATTAGAAAATTACAAAAACTATACGTAATATGCTACACCTATATCTACTGTCTCTGTTTCTACACATAAGATAGGAAATTACATTCATTAAAAACAGTTTATTTTGATTTGTTTTTATTGCTAGTAAGAATTTACCTGATAATCATATTTAAAACTAAAAACATTACCTGTGTACTCTATATCTATTTTTAACGCGTTAATTTTAAATAAAAGTATAAGAAGTTGTAAGTTTAATATTTTAAATATTTTTATTAATAAGTATAAGTTATTACTAAATAATAAATTATTAATATTAAATTAAAATATAGAAACCACCACCTGAGAACACAATTTGTATTCTAAAATTTAAATTTGATGATAATTAAATACTTCATAATGTAATTTCTTTTTAAAATATTCAAAAAAAAAAAAATTATTTAGATATATGCTGCTTTAAACCACAGTTTCTTCTGATTTCTTAATTAAAACTAATCACTGATCACACCATACACTTTTATAAACAGATTAATAACTTCTAAAATGATATAATCATTTATACATATTGTTTTATTTTATAAAAACCTGTAATTAACTTTTTAGATGCTCCTATTACCAGTTATTGGGTATCGCATATTGCATGTTTCGGCTTCCTAGTCTTATTGAACTCCTCCAACTCCATATTAGTCCGTGGTGTTTACATAGACGCTGAAGAAGACGGTACACAATGTGTTGATTTTCCATGTTATTATGTACGGCTCTTAGTACAGGTAAGAGACATAATAATGATATTAATTTATTTATTACATTATAATATAGTTAGGTATTATTTATTTATTTTTTACTAATAACAATCTACCAATGTATGCTATATAAATATATAATACATTAACATAATTCATAATTCCCACCCACAAGCTACCTATTTATACATGTATAAATTACCACAATAAACACATTAATATATAACAATGGGCCCCATGTCCTAATTGCATATGTTTGTGTGGAGGCCCAAAATTTTACAACTTGTAATTAAATTTCTGTTAAGTATGATTTGTGTAAAAAATTATTTAATAATAGTCAGAAATTTTTTTTTTTAATTAATTAAATATAATAGATATAATTATCTAAGATCAGTCAAATAATATAATGTTAAGCTAATACAGCTGAAATTATTAACAATAAAGAAAATAATTATAACTTAAATATTTAATTTACAAGTAACAGTATAAGTACTGCTATAAATTCGTTATAATTGTTCATCTATATTTTGATTTTATTAGTAAAAGTTTAATCAAGTTTTAATTTTTCTGTCTGTCATCGCCTTTAGGGCCAGTAAAAATACTCTAATTTTCAACTTTGTGAATGTTTTATAGCCGCAAATAACTTTTTAGTTTAAAAGTAAAAAATGCACAGTATATTTCCAATTAACCGAGAAAAACAAATAAAAATTAAAGAAAAATTGAAATGTTTGCAAAACCACTATACAACAATTGATTTTATTTCTTTGTTGTAATTAAAAAACAAATAACCTTGTTGGTACTTACAATTTTTGACAACATTCTATGCTAGTATTTCCTACACATTAAACAATTTTCTAAATATTTTGACTCTTTTCGAGCTATTTATGGACATTTGGATTTTTCAATGTTTTTTTTTTGTAAATGTCCATATAAAATTATTCACCGAGTCAAAATTCTTAAAAATAAACGTTATTTCACATAATATGTAATTCATAGATTTTTATATAAACATTAAATATATAGAGGCGCAAATTTGTTATATATATTCAAATATTAAATTTTAACAAAATGATATAGTTAGTGATTAAGCTAACTAATAGTCAGTTTAAATAATATACATCATATTTTACTGATAAACAACTAATTATTTTTAGTTCTAATATATCGATTGTATTTTTAGAAGCATACAATATTTTTCTTAATTTCTATTTTTAAAAGTTGTCATTCCATTTTGACAACGTGCAACGCCAAGTTTCTTTATTAAAATATTTATGGAATTTAACTATTTTCACGAAAATTTAGTATTTACATATAATTCTGAGAAGAGAAATGAATGTAATGATTATAAAATGATATGTTTGTTTTTTTGCGTGTATGCACAATAAGTAGTCGATAAAAAGGTCAATTTTCAATTTTGATGGTAATTTTGGATAATAAATTGGATTTAATTTATACTTTAGAAAGATCAAAATTAAAAATTCTCAGGGTTTTTTTTTAACCAGGAAAAACAAAAAGAAATATTAAGGGAAAACAAATTAAGTTAAACAAATCTAATTTTCAACAAAATCAATTTTGTTCTTAAATGTAACTCAAAAACTAATAACCATACATACTTGAATATTCCTTCTCTGCTGTCGGTTTAAAACGGAAAAAAAAAGAAAAAAAAGATACTTGAATATTTTATCAAATTTTCAAAACTTCGTCTTTTATTATGCTATTTATAGGAACGACAAATTTTAGAATTTTTTTTTCCGTTATTTTTCTCTCAGTTAAAAATATTCTTGAGTAAAAAAAATTAACACAAAAACTATAAAGTTAATTTTTTAATTAAAATACATTTAAAATTTAGTTACAATATTCTTTTATAAGCGTTTAAAATTAAAATGTTGACAAAATCTAAACTAGTACAAATTATTTTGTAGTTAGAAATTCATAAAATATTTTTTTTTATACTTAAAATATAAAAATTTCATTCACGATTCTTTATAATTTTTCAACCTATAAAAACAAAAAAAAATTCGAGCAAAAAGCCAAATTAATTTTTAATGAACATTTGAAATTTACATATTTGCAACATTGAATATTCACTTGTAAAATAATTATTTCTCCAGTTTTTGATATTTTTTCATACTTCAAAAAAAAAAATTAACAATAGATACTTGAAATTTTCACCAAATATTGATATTATCATTTTAATTATACGATAAAATGTAAACAATTTTTAACTTTTCTTAAGCTATTTATAAACATAACAAATTTTTATTTTTATTTAGTTTTTTTTTCTATAAATGTGGATAATAAATTACTCGCTATATTACAACTTAAAAGAAAAATTTCTCAATAGTTGTTCTAATAAGTATCTTTAAAAAAATATTAAACATGTAAGTATCTGAAGTTCTGAAGAAATTTTTTAAAACAAATGATTGCAAACTATTTTGTAATTAGAAATTTATAAACACTTATATATTTTATATCTAATTTTTGAAAATCTAATTCAAGATTCATAGTAGATAATACTAAAACAATAAAATCTAAAATATTTATAATGACAATTACTTTTTCATATATTTTAAGTTAAAATTTTTATGAATTTACCTATTTAAAGGGTACATAACAATTTTGATTATTTTACTATAATTTAAACCATTATTTTTAGAAACGTATGTATTTCATATTATGAATTTTACTAAACGAAATAACATTTTTGATTTAGTTTAAAATAATATCCGTTTATATTATGAATCTAATTCTACTGTTTTACAATATTTACAAAAATATGTTATTAAATTTCAAGTCATATAAGTTGATATAACATAGTATAAATATATATTAACACTAATAACATAAAAAAAATACAATGTTTTCAAAAAGTTTATATTAACCTACTAAAATACCAAAAGTAAAATAAATGATTTTAATACCTTATCAAAAATATATCATAAAATTTACTTAGAGTCTCTAAGCTAAAAATATGTATATACTATCTGACACTCCGTCTTAGCTCTAAATCGTTTTTCGTATGCAATAATTTTATCATTGAAATTTAAATTCAAATTTAACACACTATTGAACAGTGTCCTACTCGACACCTAATCTGATTGCCTACTGTATTTTGTTTTAAGACACTGAAAAATAATAATTATAATGTATTCATAATTATTAACAATTATAAAATTTTATAAATTTATTGTTACAAATTCTTAATTTACTTATTCATTATACACGTAAAGACAATTTACATTTTTCTTGTTCCATTCAAAATGTATTGGATAATATTATTTTAAAAAATTATTTTTTTTCTTTACGTATTTCTTAATCTATTTATTTATATTTATTCCTTTTTTTCAGAAGAGAAAACGGAAAAAACAAATACGCATTGATGAAGAAGGTAAAGAAATGACGCAAATAAAAATTGAAAAAGAAGAAGAAACTGAGGAAATAAATGAGAAAATGTTACTTACAAGTGAAAATGATGATAAAACCACATCGAATAAAACTGAAGAAACATTAAACAACAGAAGTAAAATCGTTTGACATAACAATAACCAACATTAAGGTTTGTACTTTTGGATCTTAGAAGATATTGTTTTCAAAACAAACCGAATTCTTTGTGTTCGTTCAAATTAAATGATTTTTTTATATTGAAACAATAATTATTATTTATAATCATGTACATATATTTAGCTCGTTTAATTTTTATTGTTTTTCATTTTTAGTTATGAAAAGTCATACATTATTTAGTAATCGTATAAACCAATGTGTTAATATTATATTTTGTAAATAGTACAATTCAAATATTATATTCGTAGTTGATAATATAATAAAATGTATTGAATTCACAGATATTCTTATAGTTTGTTAAATGTGTACCCTTCTTATTATTATTATTTTAATTCCAATGTTCATAGATAAATTAAAATTTTATTTTAGATTTAAGATTATAAATTATCAAGTAATTCAACTAATTTACTTGAAAATACTTATTTAAAAGTTTTTGTATTTAATTATAATATATTATACAAAAATGCGTTATTATGTACGCAATTGTATAAATATTTTATTTTAATTTTTATTATTATTTTAATTATTCTTTTTATATATTACTATACTTGAATAAAACACAAAAAAATATCTAATAATATACGTTTAAATATTTATTTTTTAAGCTAAATATTTTATTTTTTATTTAGACTGTTCCACAATTTACCTGAATAGTTAGAAATTAGTAGTCATAATGATTCGCAATTTTAATAAATTAGATAATAAGGTTTGTGTAGTTAAAAAGTTAAAAGAAGAATAAAATAGAAAGGATATAAGTGTTATAAGGAGGAAAAATTTGTTGAACATTAAAGAGAACATCAATAAAGGAATTTAAAAAAAGAACAAAAAGTGTATGTGTTAAAGGGCGAATGTAAGTTCCCACACGAGATATGGTAGGTAAAAATTACCCCTGGGTATGCATACGTAAGTTCTCACACGAAATACATTACACCTTTACGTAAGTTTCCACAAAAAATTATACTGAACACAAACTTCCTTCCTATTTTATTCAGACTTAGGACTGACACTTAAACGTAGTTGGTGTGGTTAAAATTTGTTTTGTTTTTGTATTGCATAATAAAAAATCCAATTTAGTTTTTAATTGAATCCAGTCCGTATAATATATAATAAAAATTAATAATATAATGTTTAGGTATGGTCCACATATTATTTGTATAAGTATGAAATAATAATAATAATAATAATAGAAAAAAATCAAATTTTATTTGGCTCATTGCAAAAGCTCAAACACTTCACATAAATGTGACTGTGTAATTATTTTTAAGTTATAATCTGATATTTTACTATTGATTTAATTTTGTTTTTCTTCTTTTTTTGAAGTTTATTGAAATCTAATGTTCTTATTTTTATATATGTATTTGTTTGAAACATTTTTAAACCTTCTATTATTTTGAATATATTAAGATGATGATAAAAATTTGAGTTGAATTCAGAATGGAAACTTTCGTAAGCGTTTGTAATAAGACTTGAATTAGAACTAGCACTAGCCCAAATATACTAGGGGGAAAGTACTGGTATCTTCGATGTAATTAGTCACTAAATAATCATAAAATTTATTTATTTTATTATTTTCTGGTTTTTCAACCATGAAACTATCTATAAAACAATCTCCAACGTCTATTGAATTAAGAAATGGTAAACCAAGTATATGTACCAGCCACTTTCCTAATTCTTCAATAAAATGTGATTTTTTTTCTATTATTATTATTTATTTTATACATTTTTTTTCGTGTGGGAACTTACGTACGGGTGTAATTTTTTCCGTGTGAGAACTTACATATATACCCGCTTACCTGCTATGTTTCGTGTGGGAGCTTATTAAGCCCTGTGTTAAAACGATAATAACTAGGGTTAGGATGTTAATGACCTTTAATACTAAAAATACATGCAAATATGTCCAAACAATAGAATGCCTTCAAAACAATTAAATAATATTATATGGTATAATTATAGGCGTTAAAAATTGTATAATTAATTATTCTTTAAAATATATTATATACATAAGAGAATTTTTTAATAATGGACTTGTAATTCATAATTAAAAATAAATAATAATGTTTAATAATAAACTATTTTTATATCATACCTAAAAAATATGCATGATGAAAAAAAATCTAAAAATCATGAATATCGTCATTTTTAACCCTAGTAATAAATAATTATTAATGAATTTTACCACGCTAATATTATTTTTTCTTCAAACTAAGTATATGTTAAAACTATTAATAATGTATTTTGTATCTAATTATTTTCACAATAAAAGTAAAATATAACTCTAATTACATCATACAAAGTATGAGTTGTACATCTACATATTTACATATAAATGCAATCTTATTTAAATTAAATAATCCAATAAATTAGATGGACTTTAAAATTAAAATCAAATACAACAGTATTTAATAGTCATTTCAAATGTATTATTTAAATTGAAACAAAAGCATATATATTATTACTATATTGTTATTTTTAAACGTCAAGTATAACATAAAACATACTAACTGAATTTTATCTATATAAAAATAACTTATTGATAGTAGGTAATATAAAAAAAGTACTGTTATAATTTGTAATTAAATATATAAATAGATCGATCTGTAAAAAAAAATAGTTATCTATTCACACAAAGTAGTAGATATTTTAAATGTATTCAATAAATGATACATTTATTTGCAAACAATATAATGTATATTACATGGTTTATGTGGTGCATACCTACCACACTACAGACTTGATATAATATGTTTAGGTAGTTTAAATATTATGTGAGTAGAAATCAATTTCTAGGTACTTATTTAAAATATAATAAAATGTAAAATATTTTAATCAAGTTTCAAAATATACACCTTAAAGTTTATACTATCCAAATTAAAATGTGAAATTGGTATTTAAAATATTTTAATTTTAAAAACAATTGTGTTAATTGATATTTGTTCGACTCAGTAAATACCATATATTTAGGCCTACCCAGTAACTATATTAAATACATTTTTAAATATAAATAAATTATATTAAATCATCAACATCCGGTGTATAAAAATTATGTTGTATATTTCAATCTTACTTTGTGCGACTTTTATTTAAATAGGAAATAAAATATAGGATGTTGCATAAATTATACTTCCAGCCAATCTGTTCCTCAACGTCCGTTTCGATGTTTTTAACTCTCGGAAAGGTCCCACATACTTGTCAAAAGGGACAATTAAAGAACAATAGCTACGTAAAATAAATTTGCGTTCTAATAAATTAGTTTAGTGCCATTCATTAATGAACGATATCGTAGTAAGCACGTTACTTAGGATCTAAAAGGCTAACCCGAACTATCAGCATACAAAATTCTTAAAAATATATTATGGTACTATATAAACAAAATTAAACAAAGTTTTAAAAACTATTTTTTACCAAAAAATTTAGATTGCATCACTAGTAAATATGCCAAAGACTAAGTATCGATTGTGCGGAAAATTAATGTTTTCATTTATTGAAATTGATGACGAATCTAATACTTTTTTTTTATTTTGTGAAAATTATTGTTATTGTATATTATTAAAATATGCTCTCTATAGTTTATAGGTAATGTGATAACAAAAAAGCAAATTCTTTATACAACTAACAAACTAGTTATAATTCAAATTAATTTTCAAACGGTAAACTAGGAACTGTAGCAATCTGAGTTACATAATATTTTATTACTGACCTAAAAGCAAACCGCGTATTAGTCTAATCTTGTATTTTTCAAGTACCAGTAGATCTTTAAAAACCATCCATGGACTAGCAGGTACTATCTTATCTCAACTATACTTAACTACTGGTCGAAAACAAGCGAAAAAAACGCAACAACTAGTGCTGAGGGCTGCGACATCCACGACAACGGCTTGTGATGCTAAACAGCTTTTATTTTGAGATGCGTTTTTACAATTTAGGTATCTATTGGTTTTTTTTTTCTAAGTGATTTTATAGTAAGTATTAATTAATTAAGGATAAAATATGAAATTACATAAATATATTTATTTACTTTAATTTAAAATTGAAATATTTAAAATATCTTAAAATGAATGAATATGCACAAAAATGAGTAAATTAATTAGACGTTAAATTTGATCTCAAACTTGTGGTTATGAATTACCTATTATTATCATAGCCAAATTTAAATAAATATTTTAGAAAAACTACATAGTTATAAATAGGGTTAGGATATTTATGCACTAAAAAATGTATGAATATGTATGCACTTATGCACTAAAAATCAACTAAATATGCATGAACAATTTGAAAAATATGCATTAAAAAATAAAGAAATTTTTGGACAAAAAATGCAATAAACATTTATTATTATAGACAAATTGAAAAAAACTGAAAAAAATTAAATAAAATATAAAAAATTAAAAAGAGTTGCATTGAATAATTAAAGTTTGTTTTAAATGTTCCGCTGTAAATCTTCGTCTGTTTGGTGCTAATACGTTTTTGAATCTATTGAACAAAAAATCTCTATGTAAAAAATTGTATTTATTTAAATTATTATAATTTAATTTAGATTTATTATATATATACGTTCTGTTAAAATATCTGATAAAATTTTAATGACTCGCAGTTTTAAGATAAGTTTTGACTGTGACAATTGACGAAGCTTATCGAAAATTCTATTTAAGTAGGTACCTTTATATTATTTACTCCGAATAGGTAAAACCATAATATTGAATTCTCAACAATAAATAAGTGATAAATGATAATATGTGAAATACAGATAATCAAACTTATATAAGATTCAGTAAAATATAAAATTACAGTGTTTTTCAGCAATTTGCATCGAAAACCGTTAAATATGCGCTTAAAAACAGAAAAAAACACAAATTATGCACTTTTTAAAAAAAATGGTAAAATATGCACTTATATGCAAAATAAAATTATGATATTTTGAATATAAATATCATGAAACATATTTCTGTATAAGAATGGATGCTATTGGACAACCTAAAAAAAATATGCAAAATCATGAACATCCTAACCCTAGTTATAAATAAACAGAATTATCTATGGTCATTGATAATTTATTAACATATACTATAGTAAATTATTTAATTTTCTTTATTAGTAAACAGTCCTAAATGTATTAAAATAATTTATTATGATTCATAATAATAAAGGATTGTGGATCAATAAGTATATTAAAGTTTTTATTTAAGTTAAAAATTTGATTTATACTTTATCTAGTATCTCACATACATAATATTATCAATTATCGATAGTTACTACATTTTAAATGAAAATAAAAAATGATCAAATGCTAAAATATGCATAATGTTTCACTAGTATCAAAATAATACTACATAAATTAGTAGCAAAGCTATTAAAATATATAATATAAAACTAATTAGACTATATTTAACTAAGTATTCTAAGTATTTTATTATTGCTTATGTGCATACCTTTATGCTTTCGTGCTCAAAATTGAAAAAGTACTTAGTTTTTTTCCTTAACATTACATTTTTATAACCTTGAGCTAAACTTAGAAGAAAACTAGAAAAAAAATTTCAAATACTCAATTGAATCACAACTTTTACAAACCTTTTTTGTTATAAAAGTATTTACAATCTGTACACAAACATTATACAATAAATAAAATTAATAATAAGTGTATTAGACTTAAAAACGTAAGGGAAGAAAGCATCATAGATCATCAGAAGTTTTAATAGGTACATAAGGTATTCTTATTGAAATTTTAAATAAATATATGTATAATTATAATTAAATGATATAAAAAATAAAATTATAAAATTTATTATTTCTAATTTAAATACATTTACGGGCAACTATGAAAGTGGATAATAATACCTATTATTTATTAAATATAAATTTTTTTTTTATAATTTTTATTTAAAATATGCAATCTATAATTATAGTTACAATAATTGTACGAGAGAAAAAAAGGCATGAAAGCTTGGAAAGAGTAGCTACAGCATACATGATAAACAATTCTACGGAAACAATCTAACTCAATCATATTATTATCACAAAATATTTTATTATACATATTATACATAGCTATAACTTATTAGCAATTTATTTTACTATTAGTAATGCGATTGGTTAAATTAATTTTCGCTAAAAACATAAAATGCATATTAATTATTAATATTTAAGTCGTAATATTGACGTCCCTATCCTAAAACTTTGACCATATGTTCATGGTATAAATAACGTAAAATTTATCTTAATATTAATTATTAATATTCTAGTTTTTTAATAGAGTATAACAATTTCTTTTAATAAATACATTAAAAAAATTTAAAAATACAATATCTAGACCTTATTAGGTATTAAAATTTTAAATGGTATATATTTTTAACACGATTTTAACGAATTTGTCATTTGTCTACTAGATATATAGGTATTACTAATTATACTGGTTTTGTTGTATTCTCGTTAGTTTTTAAATTTACAAAAAATATATTCTAATTTGAATTCTTACATCACAAAACCAAAAACCACAGTGATTGAAGATCGAAGCATTTTTATTTATACGACAATTGGACGTAAGAACAAAAATAATATCAATATTGTAAAACCATTGTAAACAAATTAAAAGAAAAAAATGAAGAATGTTAAAACTAACATTTGTTACATTAAAATTAATAACTATTAATTGTTAAATAATGTACCAAATGTCAATTTATATTTAACTATTTATCAAATAAATAATAACTAATACTTTAATTTTTAGAAAATATTTGGCACCAAGCAAAAAATTTGTTTCGAAAACAATCGTTTAAGAAATTGTTAAAGAATTTATGAATTAATTTAGATTTACAACTTTGGTTTAATGCCAATAATATGTTTCAAGTAAATCCTTAATCTATTTTAATTGTATGAATTTTAAATCATAATATCGGTAAAGACATATATGGTGTGCCTGTAAGTAGTGTATAGGTAGCGTTATTTTATAGTTGCAACGTAAGTACCAATGGATCATATGAGTTATGACACATACTAACATTGCAATGTATGTTTATTAACAAGTTCATCCTTTTCCACATCATATGACTAATTTGGCTTTTGTTTTGTAATTTAAATTGATTTATAAGTCCTTCTCTTAAAATCAAAAAAATTTGGCAAGTGTGAATCTCAATGTCTATACTTCACACACCCATTTATCAAGCATAATATATTAATTAAACAAGTGTTAACCATGTCAAGTGGATCTAGAAAAAAAGACACTGATACATAGATGTACTATTGTATAATATTATCTAACCCCTAGCTTGCGGAATAATTCTAGTTCCGTATCACATAATATATACACTAAGTTATATCTGATTAATGTTTATATGTATATCTACTAACTAATATACACATCGTTTACACATCATTACTAGGCACCGAATTTAGGGTATTGAGAAATTTTCGAGAGCTCAAGGTGAGTTGACAATTGACATGGTAAACATCTGTGTTGCTTAAAATAGAACACTTATCAAAAATAGAAACCGCAAGAGAAAAAATATCGTGAATACCGAAGAGGTTTGACAGACTTAGTTTGTGTTTTGGCATGCACCATGGCACTTCAAGAGTCAGGTCATTCATTCGTCTCGGTTGAGTTTGAAGTATTTGGAAAAGTACAAGGTAAATTTTTTTCCCATACTTTTAATCAATTCACATAATAGTATAATACATAGGTAGATAACACATACCCTTACAAAAAATAGAAACATAAACATAGTTATAATATATATTCAAAAAAACAATCTGTTTTTAATTACTTTGGCTTGTTAAATGTTAACATTTAATTAAGACTTGTTATATACGATCAAACAAATAATGATAAATTAATTTAAAACTTTAATAGGTAAAATAATCTAGTAATAATTATCTCATGATTTATGAGTACGAAATAATATAAATATAATATTTTACTAATCACTGAATGTGTAATAACTTTATCATTAAAAAAGAACAGTTTGGTGTGGATAAATATTTTTAAATTGTATTAATAGGTCATATGATTTTATTAACAATGCACATGATGCAACTCGCAAAAAGAGTTATGCACTTGTTGTAACATAAATAAATAGATGATAACGTTA
This sequence comes from Melanaphis sacchari, assembly GCF_002803265.2. Taxonomy (NCBI): domain Eukaryota; kingdom Metazoa; phylum Arthropoda; class Insecta; order Hemiptera; family Aphididae; genus Melanaphis; species Melanaphis sacchari. Next base: position 1,828,759 of record NW_020271335.1, read on the forward strand.
ATAATATAACACACCTAAATTGTATAAGTTTAACAATTAATATTTCGTAATCTATATCATCAGCAAAACTACGTTGCGCACATTTTATTTAAATAATATTAATCCATATTAGGCCATCAATCACTAAAACTAAATACAAATTGAATGATTTGCTTAATCTATTTTCATTTGGCATATCTACTTAACTAAATATTATTTCAAGACCGACATCAGGGATCTTTTTCCTCACATACATATACTCCTCATTCATGATTTCGCAATCTCGTTTATAAATTATATTTTATATACACACTACTTATGCTATTTTAATTACACATGCATACGATAACTTAAGAGCAATAAGCATCTATTATCTTTTTATGGTGTTGTTATTTTTCGAAAACTATTATTTGGAAAAGAAAATTATAATACAATATTAGATAATAGTATTCCAAAATGTTCATAACACCCATCAATGGAAAATTAATAGGCACTGACTGATAGTAAGTACCTAAATACTTAAGAAAGCTACATTTTTAAAAATACAATATATTTAAAATAAATAAAAGAAAAGACTAAATTTTATAGGTATAATGTAACACTATTTAATATTAAAACATATTTTTATAAATATAAGTGCTCTCCTATGATGATATTTGAATGAAATTAATATAAAATATTCAATATTATATTGTAATTAAGTACCTACTGTAAAATATTAAAGAAAAAATATGAAATAAATATGCTAGGTACTTTGTATACTTACATAATTTAAAATGTAATTCCATTACTCATTATAATGGCTTATCAAATGCAATTATTATGTACAAACTATAATTGCTTCCATAGGCGCCGTCAGGAATTTTATCAGGGGGGTGCATCGTGACAGTAGGTATACACAAATTTCTAAATAATGCTCTTAATATATGTAATAATAATAATAATAATAATAATAATAGTAATTAGTAGTTAAATACGTAAAAATATTTTTATTAATTTGTATGACGATACAAAGTTATTTTAGTTTTTTTTTCAACGGTTACAATGCAACGCGGGCTAGTGACTACGAATAAAAAACCCGATAATGATAATAGTAGCCTTTAGCCTACACAACAATTCGTAAGCTTATCGCATGCAATAAAAGTGACCGATTTATATATTTAATATACACGTGACAACTGACATGTCTACATGTAGGTACTATACATTGCCACTATACGATAAAATCTGAATCATCATTAATCGTGTATCGTATGTTCGTGTATTTCCATTGTGCTAGTCACGTATTGAATCTTATATTTAATGATTTGAATAAGTAACGTTAGTAAAGTAAGAAATACAACCGAGATCATATTAGAAATAATTAGTTTTTTTAAAGAGAGCACATTGCGTAGAAAAATTATTCCCAATATTCCTTTACTTTGTGAAACTCGTTGGTCAGCAAAATATAAAAGTATTAGAATTTTTGCTGATAATTGTATTGTTAATTGTTATTGTCAAAGCTTTGGAAGAACTATCAAAAAGTACAGCAAATACAAAAACCAAAATTAAATCTTATCAACTTTCGACTACTGCTACTACACCGGTTTTTATTGTTACAGTAATAGCTGTTTGTTAATTCCGCTAAATTTGAACCAGTATGCAATCTACTTATATACTTCCAACAAATTAATATAAATTTAAAAACGGTGAACAATCTCATAACCAAACTAGTTGATATTTTGCAGTTGTATAGAAATAATTCTTCGACTAAATTTACCATGTCATTTGCAAAATATAAAAACATCGCTGAAGAACTTGAATGTTGAAATACATCCACCTCGAGTAGCTGCACGACAAATTTCAAAGATCAAATCATCCATCTACAAACCATGAAGATTTTTTCAAAATATCCATTTTCGTTACTTATCTAGATTCAGTTATATCTTCATTAAAAGATCGTTTTTCTAAAATTCACAATCAATCATTTTCTCTGACTCTGATGAATCTTCATCTCTATACTATGAAAAACATTAGTAAAGAACAGTTTATTTGCATATATCAAATGATATTGTAAAACTATATAGAAATATTTTGTCATTAAATTTTGTAACTGAAGCCACAACATAATATGAAATTTGGAAAAATAATACAAAACCATTAGATTCTATTAAATGCTTTAAATACTTAGATTTGGTTGAAATGTCAAGATTTTTATCCAGCTGTAGCCGACGCAATCAAGATCGGAGCAACTCTTCCAACAACCAACTTGCAGTTATTGAACATTCATTCAGTACTTTAAGACGAATCAAGACATAGAACAAAGCCACTATGGATGATGTCCGATTATTCGGATTGTGTATGATGAGAGAAAGAGACGAAGAGAATACCAAATTCATTAAAACTTCATTGAAAAATTTGGAAAAAACCTAGGCGTTTACAATTATTATTTAAAAATATGTATTATAATACATAATATAATTATTATATGGACCATTATGCAAAATAAGTATGATAATAAATAATAAAAATAATGTAGATAATTATGCAAAATAAAATAGTTTCAACACCATTCAATTTTTAAATTTAATTTAATTTTTAATTTCTTTTTTAAAAGCAAGGGGGGTGCACCCCCTTGCAGCGCCCATGAATTTGCTTCATAAGTATAACTATAAAATTTTAACCTAACTTTACATAACTACTTCACAGTGAGTTAAAAAATAAAACAATGTAACATTATATAATGCGCTTTTTTTGTGCCTTGGAAACTTACAAATTGTATAGAAAAAATGAATGTTTAAACAAAAATTATTTTTATTGGAATTTTATATAATTCTTCACAAAATATATTCACAACAACAAATTGAAAAAACAATATAATTATGTTTTACCTACTAAAATTAATTTAAAACTGACAATGAAAATGAGAAACTAGGGACTAGAATTAAGAACAATATATAGGAAAAAATAATTATTTATACCTACTTATTATATTCTTGAGGTTATAAATAAACTTTATAACTATAAACTTAATTAGGTAACTGAAAGTTTATGAAATATAAAAAAACAACAAGTATATTAGTTGGCACTTGATATTAGTGTTGCTTATATAAACTATTGCCAATTCTCGTTAGTATAAGAACACATTTTAAAATATTTTAACTCATTTGTTAAAAAAATCCAAATGATTTACATAGGGTAAAACCAATATTTTTCACTTCAATTCAAAATTTGAATACTTATTATTTAATTAATCTAATAAGAATAAAACAGAACATTTTCTACATAATAGAAAACTGCTAAAAGTATACATGCAATATTCTTTTTTTTAATTATATTTAGATATTCCTAATAAAGGATAGTTAATAATAATTCTAGAAATATATATTTATAACAATTTAATTACATATTCTCCTGAGTTACTTATAAATAGTAATATACTAAGTTTTTATAAGTATGTTTATAATTTCATGTATAACATTTAGGTGTTTACTTCACCAAATATTGCAGAGACCGAAGCACAGAACTTGATATTGTCGGATGGGTAAAGAACAGTAAAAGAGGAACTATAATGGGCAAAATGCAAGGGCCAAAATCAAATGTTGAAGTAATGTAAGTTACACTTTCATGACTCTGTATAATACAATTAAAATATTTAATACTTTGAAGTATGCAATATGCATATTAACACTGACATACATAATACACATACAGGACATTACCTACAATATTTTTTTTTTATATAATTAAAATGATTTAATAAAGATCAATTGAAACACAAACATTTTACTTTTATATTGTTATTTTGTTTTGATGTCTAATTTAGAAAAAAATTTAACACTAAAAAAATAAAAACATGATCTTACAAATAAATTCTTCCGTTACATTCTAGTAGAAGTTTTTATAAGTTATCTTGTATTATACTTTCAAGGCACCAAAAGTCCACCAATTTTAACTACACATTTTCATCGTTTTAACAAAAATACTGGATTTTTTTACTCTTGACTTCCTTAATATCGACTGCCCAGCTAAATACAGTTATTAAAAAAAAGTATCCTCAAAGTTGAAGCATATTTATTTATTTTTTTTTTTTTGCTTTTAAAGAGGGTATGACAAACAAAAAAAATTAATAAAATTTACCCTCCACTCAGAATTTTAAATTTAAAAATATAAAATTCTATAAATTGCTTAAAATTTATCTAAATATTATGAATATTTTATTATGTATATAAAAACAGATATTTTAAATAATAACTACTCTAATTAATATTCAAAAAGAATTTTTTAATTTTTATGAATATATAAACTATATAAATGTATTTTTGACATTTTTTAACTAATATAAGAATAAGTTATGAGAAGCCTAGAATATAAATTTATAATCTTTTCAAAAATTTTATCTTGCATTGATCTAAATAAATTATAATAAATAGCACAAAAAACAAAAATTGTTTTCAAATAGTATATTTTCTTATAAATGGTAACATAAATAGGTACTAAAAATTTAGAGTTTAGGATTATCTATTTATTTGTTACAAAAAATAAGAAAATTAATTTTTCAATTACTAGTGAATATTTTCATCTTTCAATAATTTATTTTATTTTTCCTAAATAATTTAGGAATAATAATTATTATTATTCCTAAATTAAAAGGAATTATTAAAAGCACTAGTCATTTTTTTTTTTACTTTTTCCCATCAAAGTATCAAATAGATTTAACTTGTTACCACCAGAAACTATTCTGCAAAATATATAGATCTAATTTTTAGTGTACTAAAAGATATGACACACACAAAAAAAAGTAGTAGTAATAATATTTATAACATACTGTTAGATATTTTTCCTCAGCAAGAAAATTTGAAAAACAATAGTTATGTTTTTGGTAAGTAACCATAAACATTATGAATTCTTAGCCATAAGTAGATTTTAAATCAGTGTCTATAGTAACAAATTTCAATAAATATCATTAATAGCATAAATAATGTAAAAAGAAAAAAGTTGTACTCATTCTAAAAACATATCTATGAACTATGATGAAAATAAATAAATCATTATAAAACCAATAAATTGACTGCTCCACTTAAAATATAAGCTCTTTTTTATAAACCAATTTATCAACAGCATTAAATAAATTATATGATAAAAAAAATTTGTATTATAATTAAAAAATAACTGCTTTTATTTTTCTGATAATTTCTAGATTTCAGATAACATAATTAATAAAAAAATGTAAAAATCAATGATTTCAAACTTACTAAACACTAAACACTAAATTCCAGACTCAATACATGTTTTCAACAACTTTTTCGTTTTTTTTTTTTTGTAATGGTGTTTTAAACATTGAATTTATTTTTACTATACTTATTATATTCTTAAAATTATGATATTATAGTTTTTAATGCATTTCAATTATAAAATTGTAGCTAAAGAAACATAAAATTGAGTTTTCTTTTTCCTGGCTACATTAAACAATCTTGCTACTTGTGTGTAAAATATGAGTGTTTTATTATAAATTTGAAATGTATTTATTATTCAAATTATGCAATATATTATACTAAATATCATGGTATCAACTCTGGTATTGATACTAATAAGTAATAATGACTTTAATAGGAGAAAATCATAATATCAAACTATTATTTCTAAGAAAACCCATTTTTTAGGCAGAAGTTATACATACTCTTAAAAATAATATAAAAACTTCAAATATTATTTAAATAAACATCCCAATATTAAATCAGTAAGCTTATACCATTTATACATAAATAGAAAGTATACACACAATATAATTAATTGTTACAGGATCGCATGGTTATCCAATGAAGGAAGTCCAGGAAGTAAAATTGAGCGTTGTGATCTGATGAACTTCGAATATTTGGCAAGGAAAGAGTTCAATGGATTTAGCATAAGATTTTAAACATCTTTAAGAAATAATATTTTATTTATGCAGATATTATAAGGGAAAATATAAAAACCCTAAAATATTGATATAAAAAAAAAAAAAGACATGCAAATATTATTAAAATTTTTATACACGATATATTATTTTTTTAAATCGATGCTAGCTCGAAGGGCAAATATATGATACATAATATTTTATAAATATATAAATTAAATGACTTATATATTATAATGTATTAGAAAAATGATTAAAGTAAATTATTGGTAGAACAAACTATTTAAATAATATATAATAAGAATTGTAAATACACATCTTAAACTCTATAAATTTTGTGATTAAAAAAAATTTACAAATTTTTAATTTTTCTATTTTATTCTATTTTATTATACTATATTCATACACACTATATAAGTAATTCTAAGCAGCCGTTTTTTTAGAATTATGTTCTATAAACTTGTATTTAAAGTAAACGAACATGAAGAAAACAGACAGTTAAATGATATATAATATAAATATATATATATTATATATATTTATATACATAAAAAAAAAAGATTTTTAAATTATAAAGTTTATTAATGGCAAAACAAAATTTACTATACAATATTTGTTTTCAAATAGTCTCAATAAATTTTTTTTTACATATGTTTGGAAGGTGACCCAGAATCGCTGTTTAAATCTGCGTAAAAAAAATAAAAAAAAAATGTATACATTTTAAAATAGGTTTCATAAAAGGATTTAGTGTGAAAATATAAATTCAAATATTCTTTGAAAATAAACAATATCCTTTTTAAGATCTATTTAGTTTATATTAATGAAGAAAACTAATATAATTCACAATATTTTCCACCATGTAAAAACTATGAAATGTGTTCATGTTAAATGTTTACTTTAATCTATTAAACAAGAACATTATATTACCTTAAATATAATAAATTATTATTAACAAATACAAGTAAATAAATAAATTTTCATTAAGAAAATATTTACCAATAATAATGAATTTTCAGATATGATATTATTATATAATGATTAATGATTAATCTATAGTTAATAATTAATAGTTGATAATCACAATATATTTAGTAAAATAACATTATATATAAGTTTTTATCAGTAGGTAATTAATAACTAAATACTTATTATTATGTCACATACAAAATATTGTGTACTATGGCTGTTAACTATAAAAATAGTTTATTTATAATTTATATTACAGTAAATTAAATGTTTAAGTATAATAATACAGTGAATTCTGTTTTTATCATGGTTTTTAAGAATAAATATGAATATTGAATATATCATGAATTGAATTAAAAGAATATTTCTAAGTAATAAATATGTATTGCTATACCAGCAGTTTTATTTGAGTAACACAGACAATGCATCTACTAAATCCTAACTTTTAAAAAAGCTCTCAGACTGGATAAATTGGATTGAATAAACAAATATAAACTTTAATTAATACTTTAAGGCCTAAATAGACAAGCACAATTTACCAGCAAGTCTATTCATAAAAATGTATATTCTAATGCTGTCTTTTTAGGATATTATATTCTCACAAATTTTAAGATATGTAGTATATTATAACAAATAGCTTGTGATTTTAATAAATGTATAGGTTCCATGATAAGTAAATAATATATTTTTAATAGAAACTGTTTTAATTAAATTAGTTCATGTTACAATTAAAAAGTCTGTAAGTATCAAGGGCCTAATGTTACATTAATAACTGCAAAACATAAAATAGAAACTATATCACAAATGGCTTTATGCATAGATACCAATTTAACACATCAGTATTTAGCCAATAACTCAGTAACTTGGTACTGTATAGTAAACAAAATTTTCAATTATTCTATTAATATTTAGAATACTAAGATTGTATCAATAAATATAAATAGTAATATTAAATAATTTAAATGATTTAATAAATTAAAACTTTAATTTCATGTTAATGAACAATTTTAAATTAATATTTAAATTTAAAATTGATCAATAAAATATGAATTTTAAATTAAAATGCGTGATTTATATTCAATCCATTACATAAATAAAAAATATTATTTCTTTATTTGGTTAATATATTTAATTTAAAATATTTATATATTATCAAATAAATGAATAAAATACAAAATAAGAAAGTTTAAACACAGTACAGAACATAAAGTACAGTGTAATTTTTTTAATATAAAACTGCAAATATTTTTAAAACTTAAATTAATTTTTTATTGTTTTTTTTTAGTAATAATTATGGATTCATTTAAAAATGTACTAATAACAGATTAAGTTGTTAATATATATATATATATATATATATTTTTATGACATTATTCTTTATTTTATAAAAAAAAATAATTCATAAATATTAATTTAATAAAAAAATTTTTAAATTTGATTATTGTTAAAAGTTATGTAACCCACCTTACAAATTGACAACATTGTAAATTTAAATTTGACAGAAACAATTTTGTTATTAATCTTCATAAATATTAAAATAAGTTAATACCTATAATTTTAATTAAAGTTGAGAACATTATCAGTGTTTGGTTTATTACAATTAGGGATGAACCATAAAATTATAAATGTTCACTTATAGTAAAATCACAAGCTGATACCATATCTATAAAATTGTATGATTACTAAAAAATATTCCAAAAAAATGTAAATATTCATAAATATTGTTTGGTCAATGATAAACTAATCACCCTGTATATATCATTGACTAATTTAATAATTAATATTAACAAATTATTAAACACTAATTTTAATAACTCATTATATTTAATTACGAAGTAAATCATCAATATAAAACTTACCACTTTTGTTAGATTTTTGTTTACGGTATTTAGCAGCAGGACCCCAAATACGAACAGTACAATCATCCGAAACAGATGCAAGCATTTGATGATAAACAGGATTCCAACTAACACACGTAACTGCTCTTGTATGACCAATTAATGTTGTGATTGGTAGTTCATGCTTAATGTGCCACAAATATACTTTGTTATCTACAACAAAATAATATTTTTATCATATACAAATGATATTTTTAAGGGACAAACCTTCACTCCCACTAGCAATAAAATCATGATTAACACCACCAAAACAACTATGTATTGAAAAATGGCCCTGTGTAACTCCTTGAAATTTTCTTACTAAACACTTATCTTGGAGATCCCATAAATGAACACCTTGTGATACAACATTTAAGAGTGCAAGACGATCAGTTTTGTTAACTGTGAATGACATTATAGGATGATCTTCTTGTATTCTATTTAAGCATAAACCATAATTAGACCAACAAATTGAATATTTTTTTTTTCTTTACTTACAAATTTTGATCACTTAGCTCATCAAAATTATATGAACGAATTCGATGACGCGTGTCTGCTGCCAACACAGTTTTTCCATCAGATCGACACCAAAGACAATTTACACGAACACCTTCCCAAGAATCTAATACAGAACCTTCTAAATCCTACAATTTATTTATAATTTAATTCAAATTATTATGAAAGCACTATACAATTTTACATTAATTATTTATTTATTTATTTACACATTGATAAAATTGTCCTCGGATTCCCCCACATACAAATTTTTGGCCATCTTTATGCCAAGAACAGGCAGTTAATGAGTCGTCTGATGAATGTGAGAGTTTTAACCTCAAAACACCAGTACTAACATTCCACACCCATAAGTCAGGACAGTCTTCTGGCCCACAAGCCATGAGAAGCTCGCCATCTGGAGACCATGAAAGGTAACTAACTCCATATGAATGGCCATCTAAAGTGATTGATTGTTCTACAGTCAATGTTTCCTATAACAAATAATATTGTGATGATATAAGAAATAAGAAATAATTTTTTAAACATACTGGATCAACGTCATATATTATAATAGATGCATCTTTTGAGCCAGTTGCTAATTTTTTTCCATTAGGTGAAAACCGACAAAACCATACTTCATCACAATGTTCAGTTAATATTTGGACGGTTTCACATGGAATTTGTTCTCTGCAATAAGAATTATTTCTTTTTTTATACAAATACTTCATTGTAAAATTATTTTAAAACACAAATTACTTACAATGAACACTTATGGTCAGTAAGTAAGGAAACAGTTTCAATGGAATCATCAAATGTTGTATTATGGAATAAACATTGATTTCTTTGCAGTTCTACTGCCTGAGTCAGTAACATATGTAACCTACAATAAGCATAAAATTATTTAACAATAATTTTAAAAAAATCAGTAACAATATATAGTTATTAATTTTTACATTTATACCTAATTAATTTATTTTTGATTATTAAACTAACCTGAAGCATATAAATGTTTAAAACACAAAAACCATTATAACATTATATGAGGTCCCCCTCTGTCACCGCTCTAAAAAGTTTTGTTTTTGTAAACATTTTAAGTTCAAGTTTGGATAAAATTACTTACACATTTAAGCTATGAAGAACAGTTAACAATATTCATTATTTTGATATACTTTAAAAATTATTCATGGAAACATAAACCTTTTATGTATATTATTATATTTTATACACACAATATTTTCAAATACTACGCAATGTAGTCGGCAAAAATTATTTTAACCTACTGTATACTAATGATTAAATGAATTACTTTACCTAACAGAAAACATAATATTTATTAATTATTATACTTAGTAATATAGGCTGAGAGACCATCTCCACTCAGAATCGCTTTTCATATACAGCAATTTATCATTAAATTCAAAATTAACACATCCTTTATGATGACCTACTCGACACCCATTTCCCTGCCTTTTTTTTTTTAATACCCACATTATAAAAAAAAACCTATACATGCCTAATAAAAAAATAAAAATAAAATAGAACATATTGTATATTATAAGATATACAAACAAGTACACAATTAATAATAAAATCATACAATATATTATTTCAAGTATATTTACAATAATTTACCTTTTGGGTGGTAGCATAATATGCGGGGGTAAAAATTGTTGAATCATATCCATGAGTAGAGTCCTAGATTTATGCCCTTTTCCCTCCCAATTTGCTCGTTTCATTAATTCATCTCGTCCACTGCACATCATATAGCTAAAACATATCAGATAGTTAATAAAATCTAAAACTATACAAAGAATAATTCAATTATCATCAAATTGTAATTTATAAAATAAGCCAAACCTGCTGAGAATATGAACTTTGTCAATATTGTGTTGCAAAGGTGTCAACTCATTACGCAACACATGTAATGCGTCCAAAACTTTACCATCCTCTAAATATTCCAAATACTTTTGTTCACATATTAAAAATTTCATGTCCTTAAAAAAATATTAGTAATATTACTAAAATAAATAACTTTAGACATTGATTATAAAATAAACAGATAAGTCATAGTATAGTAATTTTCAGCCACTAAAATTATATTTATATTGGTTACCGATGGATGATGTTATATCAATAAATAAATAATTATCGCTATTTAAAAAATATTGAAAACACAATAGAAAATTATAAAAAAAAAGTGAAGATAGGGATATCCATGCATTAACACTCTACATTAAATAAACCTCTACTAAATAAATATTAAAACTTCAACTTATTAAAAATATGTATAATCAGAAATATTTTTAGTTATAAATTGCTTGATGACAACTGTGCATCTAAATTTGTTTACTCTCGCGCCCACTAATTGATTACTACTATCCACGAACCATAACTATGGTCGGGAGAAGTAAATCATCCTATTAATGGCTGACTACTACAGTGCTACATAGTGATTGACAGCTCTCAGTTGATCACTACTTTTTAGTATAGAATGGCTTACATATTACTAAATAATCAATGCTTTAGGCAATAGTTAAAGATATACCATTTTAATAACATAAAAATATTATAGATAAATTTAAAATAAAATCTATTTTCTTTGAATTAAAAACAAATTTTGAATATATTAAAAAAATAAATAATAAAAAACTTACTGAAAAATATTGACATGAATTCCCTACTAAAGCTTGAAGTTCGTTTAGATCCGCACTAACCTAAAATGTTATAATTATTTTCATTATAGAAATAATGTTAACTTTAATAAAATAGAAGTAATATCAATTAATGTTTTTATAATTTAATTAATAAAACTTTCTTATTTAATTTTAAATTTTGTTTCATTTTTTTTTTTTTTTTTAGCTTGTAATGATTAAAATAAATATAAAATATTAATTGTATAATTTTTAAAGCTGTATGTACCTATTATAAAAAAATAAAAAAACTTTCAATTTAAGTAATTGTACTAGTTAATAATTAATATTGATAAATACCTTGTGCCATTCACCGTCCATTACATGATGGCGAAATTGAGTGGCAGCAGGATGTTCCAAACGACACCCTGATTCTTGCATTAACACTTCTGCAGTTTGACTAAAATTAAAATTTAAAAATACTGTAAATAACAAAATTAATAAATTTGTTTCTATATTTATTTGATATGCTAACTTATTATCATATTTGGATTAATTTATATTGTAACTATAGTTGATACAACTATATTGGCCACCAACAACAACTTACAATCACCAATTAACGAATCTTAACTGTAATTAATCTTCATAATATGACTTAGGTCAACTATCTCATGATTTTAGTATTAATTAAATACAGTCGTCACTCGTTAATTTCGAAAAACTCCATATATCAAACTAAACGCTGAGTCCCTGAGAAAACCTCTATAATTAGAAGAAAATACATGTATTCCAGTCCCCTCGATAATTCAAAATGTCTATAAGTGAGACACACTCTACAATTCAAAATTTTATTCCATAAACCTCTATAATTTGAATTTCCTAAAACGCGATTATATGTAAGTTCATATTTTTATACATGTGCATATTATACATAAAGATTATGAACCATCTATTTGACGTACTCGTAATTAAATTAATAACGACGGTAGTTAGATATTATCGTAGTTTATAAATGTTATCATACCTTACCTACCTAATCTAAACTTTTGTCAGGATTAAGTCAATTTTTTAAGTAATACGAAATGAATGAAAAAAGATGCAATACAATTTTCAATGCCATCAGTAAGTTAGACAAAGCTATGGACCAAATTGTAGCCAGTAATTTATCACAAAAAAAAAAAATAACAGATTTCTTTAATATGTATGTGTATGTATAATAAATAAATGTAATATGTACATACATATAATTATTTTTCACCTCTTTTTAATTTGAATTAATTTTTCCCTCAATTATTTGAACACTTGGAAAATCAAAAACCTCTATAAATTGAATTTTTAACTCGGTCCTCTGAATTTCAAATTAACGAGTGACTACTGTATCTGGGTCTTACAATGGACAAGACACTCACCTTAAATATAATCACAAAAATCTAAATCATAAATTTATCTGATAAGAACATCACTAAAGTTTAAAATTAACACATAAAATAAATTACTCATATTACATTAATCTTTTATGTCCTGAATTTCAAGTCAGCCAAATAACCATCATTTACAATTCCAAATCAAAGGTTAGGTATATATTTTATGAGTAAAAAACTTATTTCACAGACAAAAAAAATTGTATGAAAGAAACAACATGATTATAAGTTATATTAGTTAGATGATACTATACCAGAGAAGTTTCAAATAATGAATAACTTAAAACAAGGTAGTATATCTTTATCATTGCTATTTAATCATAAAATAATAGAAAAATTGATGTGTAACATTAAAACAACCAAAGAAATTAAAGTAAGATCCAGATTGAAGAAACATTAGAAACCATACTAATTTATTAAGATTTGTAGACGATTGAAATATACTTGGAAAAGATAAATAAATGATAATTCAAAACACAATAATAGATTAAATACAAAACAAAAAAGTCTGTCTAATAATAGAAAAAACTAAAGTGCTGAAAATAATGACAAGTGAAAATAAAAATTAAATAGTTGAGAAACCCAAGTTAACACACTATGCATTTAAGAGTGAAAATTACAAAAAATAATAAATTAAAACTAGAAAATGTTATATATTCTGAAAAATAAAAATAGATCAAATATCAATTATATTTTAAATGTTTAATTAACAATTTTGAGTCTACAAAAGAACAAATTAGTTACTAAATAAACAAAAAAAAAAATTGTTTTTATTATAAGCGAAAGAAATTTAAAAAAAAATAGCTGTATATGAATTCAGAATTAAAGTTAAATATTTTTTCTTAGACAACCCATTTATTACATTATATACTAAACAGATAGTTGATTTATGTCCTTTTATTGATGGTGTGTAACATAAAATTGGATAGTATTAATATAGCGATGTTTAGATTTCTATCTACTAGTAATATTACCGCTCCATTTCCTGAAGTTAAAAGCTAAAATAAACTGTAGGTACCTTCTACCTTATAACTACTTTTTATAGTGGGCCAGTGGTTTTTTTCATTGTATTTTATGTATTGAGATATAAACTACCGATCCTCGTTTAATTATTTTGTATATTACCGATACAATCTTTAGTCGACAATTTATACACAATTTAAATATCACAATATGGTAAAAAGGTAATTTTTCAAACAAATAAGAATATCTCAATAAAACTTACTTCAGCCCAATAAGCTTTAAATGTTGACCTATTAGACGAACTATCTCCTGGCTCGACCTCCCCTTAATGTTACAGCTATTACTTTGTTCCTGACTATCTCCATTGGCTGAACCATTAACGGTCGAACTGGACGATGGCTGATCCACCGATCCATTGTGTTGCAAACACCCATTGGTTGGCTGCAACATGGTCTCTTCCGTATCCAAGTGCCTTTTCTTACGCGGTGGTGGAACAAGCCCACCGTCATCAGAATCGCCACTCGAGGCCAGTCTTGCTACGCGATGGCAAGATTTAAACGCTTTTCCCTCCTCTACGATAATCTATTATTGGACTACGACACATCAAATCTAAAATAATGAATGCATCAATAAACATTATATTATATTATGTATTCTTGTTTCTTTTTTTTTATTTATTGCATTTTTACCCTCAACAGCTGTGCGAGATAAACATTAAACATACACATACTTGCACACACAGACGCACGCGCGCAAACATACACACTACATACATACCTACCTTTGTTGTTTAGGATTTCTTCGTCCTTGAAAAATCGTCGTATCACTAGGGTAACTACAATCTACAGTAATAAGTCCGAAATATAACATGGGTGAATAAAACTTAAAAACTATAAATGTTATCAAATATTACTATATACCTTTAAACTATTAATTAATATAATTAAAACTTTGAAGATGCATAATGCATGTATAACAGAATTTATTATTATTTATAATCAAATATTAATTTGTTTTTAGTTTATTTTTTTTTTACGCAACAAAATTTAATATCAGATGACGAAACATAACAATTAACAAGTCGTTAAGGAGAAAATAATATTTTATCATGAGAAAAGATATGATATTTTATTATCCACTGAGTACTGATGAACAATTTACTTAACCTAAAAATGTTTCTTACGTTATTATCACGGACGACACGAACTACAGAAGTACAGATTACAGACTAAAGTCAATAATGAAACATTTAACATTCTGAAATTCTGAATACTATATTCGATGATATTTTACATCTTTAATAATTATTAATTAATTTCTTACTACTAATATTGTACTTATAAAATTAAACAGTCTCAAATTTAATATCTTTTAGGTATATTACTTTTTATCGGGACAAAGGCGGCTTACAAATACCAGGATCGAGTTAGTATTATAAATTTATAATATTATCATTTATCATGATAAAATATTATACATTTATACCTATAGCTTCACAATTAAAGACACGATAAATCATATTTGTCATAATTCATGATTAAAGATATATTCTTGACTATTCGTATAAATGTGATATGAAAAATCCCATTTTAACCTTTCTATTTCACTCTTCACCTGATGAATACTTTGATATCTCTCTCAAAGCATAGTCCATTAAATTATTGAATATTTATAGTTTATAGACTATGGTTAAATGATTATTCCACGTTAATCTGTAATACACTGATATTATACATAACAAATTATTTATATTTGTAAAATAAACCCAAGTATAAACTTCAGCATCTTGTAAATTACTATTTATATTTATTTATTAAATACTGCAGTCTGCAACATGAGCTCAGTTTTGATAGCAAAAAATATTTTAAAATAAGTTTTCTTCATAATGGTTTATTACTAGTCATTTTTAATATTAGTTTTCATACTAAAATAATACAAGTTTTTGGTTTCTTGGTAATCTATTTGTGCGTGATGAAAATTCAAAATCATGTATGTTCTATCAACAAGAAGTTTTTAAACATTAAAAAATCTAGTATATTCAGCATTTAATGAGGAAAATATTATTTTTTAATTTTTATTATAAAAGATCTTAAAGGTACATAAACTAAATACTCATATTATTATTTTAAATCGATTAAAGTTAAAGATAACATCGGAATTCAGAATTGAAAATTGAGCAGATAAATTAGTTTGAAGGTTTAATTACCACAAATATAGATAATATTGATAATAATTAATAATCCACAGGCCACTGGATTAGTTAACTGCTACTACAACCATAAATATAAATTCCGGTTGAAAATCTGATGAAGAGTTAACAGTATAAAAGCCCTATTCTTAATCAGTTCTTAAGAATAAGTAAAGCTTAAGCAATAATTTTATGACTTAAATCAAATTCATAAACGATACTTATGATTTAGACTTAAATATAGCACTTTTAAAAGATCCTGACCTTTTGACCTTTTAAACGTACCTTTAATGATAATAAAATAATTATATCATTTACATCTTTCTTGTTTTCATTTGATAAATTGAAATTACTGTAATTAAAAATATAGATACATTTTGTAATAGACTTTTTCTATCCGAGTTACTATAAATGAACGTGTACCTAAAAAATATCTGCCAGATATGCAAAATTCCATTAATTACTAAAGTGATAAATAATTTTTAAACAGATTCAGATTTATTAATAAATCAATTTTATGTATTTACAAATATTAATATTTAAACTATTAACCACGTGTCCATGCATAATAATAAGTAGATACTACAAAAACATATATTAATGAACACACTAGATTTTCCAAGACTTCAGTGATACTATGTTTAATAATACTGAATACATAATGAGGAGTTTATCAGTTCCACTGCTTATTAAACTTCTAGCAGTGTTATGTTTTTATGGAACAGGTAATTTTCAAAAAAGAACATCTATTTTTAATTATATTTAAATTATATTCAAAATAATATTAGATAGGTAGGTATTTTTCAAAATGTACTTTATTTCAGTTAATTTCTAGTGAATTGGTTGAAATAAACAACCAAACAATAAGTAGAAATGCTAAACAAATTTAATAGACATTTTCTTTAAAATATTCAATATATTAATAACAATTAAATTTAAATAATATTTTTAAATATTTTCACATGTATGCTTTTATAAATCCCTTTGGGCAGTCTCATAAGTATTAAGTTAACAAATAAAATAAATTGTATTTATCAAAAAAAAAAAAATGTTTAATGATAGAAATTCCATTAAAACTGTAAAAAATATTAAACGAACAAAATTTACAGTTGTTTCAAAACTAACCACCATACGTATAATAATTTTTTTTACCAAATTAATCAATTTTTTTTAAAACTTATGAGAAATTGAAGAATATTTTGATTCAAATTACGGCAACGGGACATACAAATCTATAACAAGGCTACAAGTAAGTACTTCGGTCTACGGTACAACTCGCTTTATGGTTTATACAATGCCCACCAACATTTCCACCAAACGAGTACATGCAAAACGTGTACTATGTCACAAAAATAGGTTATGGTTGTACTAACAACTTGTCCAAAGAGTTCAATATTCAATAATAAATTATAAAACATTGTAAGAAATATAAAAACTGTTACGTCCCGACTCGTTGATACTTGATTAATGGATTAACTCAAAAATTAAAGTGATATTTAAATATAATGTAGTCTTTGTTAAACATTTATTTAAAAAACTGCAAAAATACGATATTAAAATATAAGGCGATGAGCGGTGTTACAACCTACCTTTGAAGTTTGAACGTCTCAGATAGTCAGATATTCCTAACAAACCACCGAACTTTGGCGACAGTCTCCCTTTCATATAATCTTTTCATAAAGAGTGGTGGTTGTGGTGTTGGCAAATTTACTATACAAAAAGTCTTGTAATATAATTTGATATTCTCGTTGACCCGTAACCTTATCCATGAAAACATCAAGTTTCAACTTTTCCGAGAAAAGACGTGTGAGACAATACTTAAATGGTTTAATTTAAATAGAAGTAATAATACAATGTTCATATCACTCTTCACCCCGACCTAAACAAGCTTATATTATTAATTACTTCATAAAACATGTCGCCATGTTTGAAAATGTGTGCTTATACTTTTATAGTATTCAATCATATATACATATATGTTACGTAGAGTCAGTGCCAGATCTAAAGTATGAGGAAGTGAGTATCCTTACCCAGGCGCTGTTGGTATAAAGCATTCTTAGTAGTGGGGTAATTAGAAATTTATCTTAGGGGAATAAACAATTTTTTACACACAAAATACTTAGATTTTTAAGTACAGTGATAATTGTTATCTGAGAATACTATTTCATCAGAAATCCATAAACTTATATTATATAGGTACACAAAATGTATTAATTAATGTTGCTTTAAAATTTTTAAAAATTTAGTACCTATACAATATAATAATAAATTCTTCAAAATATAAATATTGAAATATTGAAATTAAATTTTACTTTTAAATTAAATAATAATTATTAAAATATTAAATTTATTTTATTTGTAATATAATATATTATACATAGCTTTATTTTTGTACTGTTTATAAAAGAATCTCTAATATTCTTGGCTGTTTAGCCAACTCGTTAATCACATCATCTGAATCTAGTACAATTGATTTATGAATTAATATAATAAATAGAATTTCTATTAAATATATTTTGTTGTGATATCAGCACGATAAAACATATAATTCCACAAGCCACAAATTAATAAATAAATGTATATATTATATAGGCTTTGGGGGGACTCTTAGACATATGAAAAATAAAAATTAAAACCATGAACATAAAATATATTAAAAAATATGTATAAATTATAACATATTTCTATACTTCCATCAAGAAAAAAATATATTACACATTGAGTAATTACTTAAAAATATATTTTAATGTTTATCTTTAAACTACTTTTATTCGGTGTTTAGGTCTTTATAGTTTAATTGTTAAGTCTTTATAAATTTATTTGTTTTCGGAAAAAATCCAATCCGGTGACCGACGAATTATTATTGTATATTATTTTAATGTTAAATTAAAGTACGATGTACGAATATATGATAATATATTTTGATTTTAAATCTTTTATTAGTTCTTCTCAAATAGTCGATTTTATTTAAACATTACGATTTTGTTAAATAATATTCATGATAATAAATTAAATCAAAATATTTGTAATATAAAAAATTATTTTTTGTTAAATAAGTATTTAAAAATGTTGTTTTATGTTGATAGTTTGACACCCGGCATACAGCATAGCTATCCAATATCCATTCATATAAGGGCGCTGCATTTTAATTAACCCAGGGCGTCAAATGTCCTATATTCGGCACTACATAGGGTACGGAACAACTAAGTAATAATTCAAAGCCGTGGTAAACTAGTAATAACAGTAAGTACCTAGTAAGGACTATAAAAAATTACGGAAGTCATATGGAAATTGCTACGTAACTAACGTTAAAAATGTTGGAACGGAAATAGTGAAAAGCGCAAAGGAATTTTTAAATAACCAACTTTCCTATGATCAATCTTAGGTATATTATACTTCGATTTAAAACATTTTTAAATGTGCGAAATCCTCAAGATAAAATTAAAACGATAAAATATGACATTAACGGTATTTTTTGAAGTTAAAATATAAAATCTTTTGTAATGAAATTATTAGTTTTTATGAAACAGGTAAATTTCTATAATTCTATATCTTATAAATTCTTTTTCTAAAATTAAACAGCTCTACGGTTATTTTTTTTTTTTTTACATAAAACTGATACAAGCATATATGCTACACTATAACCACACAACATCACAATACCATATAGTTGTAGATTAAAACGTGTGGTGTCCTGCTGTTGCACTATACTATAAAATCGAATTAACAACATTGCTACTCGAAAGATGCAATTAATAGTAGAATATATATTTCTCTAAATAGCTCTAGAACAGCAAATTCTAATCCCAGACCAACATAGCCACAGTGGTTAAATTCTTTACCCATTTAATTTTAGTTTTAAGATTTATTTTTAATAACTATTAGGGTTGTGTATGAAATAACTCTATCTTAGTAGGTATAATATCGACTATTTATTTTGAAAAAAATCACTGCTTTTTAGATATGTAATATTATAATGCGTTAGTAAAGATTGCATTGATAGAAAAAAAAATGAAATAATAAATGTGTAGAAGACAAGTAGTTTTAAGGAAAAAAAATAAAATCCTAATGTAAAGAATTTAAGTATGATAATAATGATAATATTTTTAATTATCTGTAACACATAAAGTATTGGTCTTAAAATTAAAAATATGCTTAAAACATTTTTATTATTATTTTATTTTTAAAAATTTAAGATATTTTTGTCAATTTTGACTTACTATATAAAATATACATTTTTTTTTTTTTAATTTCCAATGTATTTGTATTATTGTCATTTAAATATTAAATTTTTCATTAAAAATAAAGGCATTGATTGTCAAAGATAAAAATTTAAATGAATCTCAAATATATTTTTAAGCTTAAAATTATTTTTTTACTACTTATTTAAATTTTATTGAAGATATTTATAAAAATAATGATAAAAAACCTTAAGACCGCGATTGAAGATATATAAGTATATCTTTAAACGTGCTTAAGACTTAACGTCCTAGTCAAGTTATTTTATATTGTAATTCTTAGGTAAAATCAACATACACTATGGAGTATGGACAAAACATCCTAAGACTAGTATACCTAACCCCGAGGATTAAATCTTAATAATTAACGGGAACGAAACAGTCGATAGAATCATTGATTTCGTGCAGCACATTTTTGGCTTTTCCATAATCATTATAAAACTCACTTCAGCATTATAAAATTCAGTTTTATGTTGATATATTCATTAGTTACTAACATCACATTTACTAAACATCAATATCAAATGTCGTAGTTACTAGTTATGTCAAATGTTTATTATAATTATTATTAAACCTATTCGGTGATCATTGATCAAGTAAAGCCTCCAAACAAATGTAAGCAAATCGTCAGCTGTTTTATTATCGCTTCTATCATGTTTTATGTATGACAAAAAAAAAAGGTACATAGTTAAAAAAGGTTTTTCTTGTCATGGTTCTATTTCATGGTTGTAGAATGAAGATTAGAGAACCGAACGTAACCACAATATTTTATTATTTTCAGAGATAAGTTTATAGAACAACAACACATTTTATGATTATTTTACATTATTATCATATTTTATCAGATGTAATTTAATATCAATACATTAGGCTTTTTATAATTTGTACATCAGCTATATAGTATATAGTTTCAGACGATTATAAAACAAATTATTCATATTGTACTTCTGTGTATTTATGAAGTTGTGCTCATGTAATGTACATCATATGAAATACAAATCATATTCAAACCATAAAATCATTATTCATTAAACAAAATCGCAAATTAATCATATACATTTTATTTAAACGATGTGTAATAATACCAAAGAAGAAGATATTGTTGAAAAATGGGGTTTGCCATTGAAAGAATTATATACACTGGCGCTTAAGTTTTTTAAGGGTATGTCAAAAGTTTTTTCTAAATGTAAGATAAGTGATTCATTTCAGTAGTTAAAAGCACTACTTTACTTTGTTTAAATTTTGATACATAAAATTTCTTAATAACATAATTAGTATCAAATAAAAATATTCATCCTAAATAATATTTGTGTTTATTTTAATTTTTTACTTAATATATATTTTTTTTAAATATAAAATCTGTAATTATAGTTACAGTAAGTATTTAAGAGAAGAAAAAAAGAATTGCATACAAGGCATGGACATTTGAAAAGAGTAGCTACCTAGTGTTCAGACACAATATGAAAGACTGTGATTATATATTTTCCTTGATAAAAAAAATAAAAGTTCAATTAAAAAAAAAATGATTGGAAAAGTATTTAGAATATGCTTATTACTAGTTATTCTGCTTATTATTTTGCTTTATCTTCATTCAAATATATATTTTTTAATAATCTTAGTGATATTTCTAGTCAATCATCAATATTTATCTTGTTCTCTAAATTTGTCTTTCTTGAATAAATCTCTTAAATATGTTTAAAATCTGTATAAATAGTACCTAACAACCATAATTTATAAATTATGTACTTTTATACTTATGAAAAAAAAATATATCTATGTAGGTAATACTCCCATTTTCTGTATTTAATTAAAAAATAATAATTACAATTTTCAGGTACTTTGAAAATAGTTATGATTACTTTTTTATTTATTATTTTGTAGAAAAAGAAGGTAAAGCTATACATTTTACTTATGACGATAAATTAAAACTTGTTGCATATACTCGTCAAGTTAGTCATGGAAAGTTAGATGAATCAAAATTACCACCTTTAGGTGTATTTGATGTTATTGGAAGAGATCGAAGGTAAATTAAATTTATATTGATACTCAAGGTATCAATTTGTGTTTATGAATATCATCATTTTATAGATTAGCATGGCAAGCACTTGGTGACATGTCAACAGAAAACTCCATGATTAATTTTGTTAAATTGGTGAATAAAGAATGTACTTTATTCAAACATACTGTTGAAGCTTATAAAGCTGATTTGATTGAACAGAAACGTATTACGTAACTATTATTTAGTAATGATATTAATATTATATTTATATACTATAATTTAATTTGTATAATATTTAAGTGATGAAAATATGAAAAAAGAACAAGAAGAACTAGAAAAACAACTTGCACTAATGGAATTAAAACAAAAAGATGAAGAAGAAAGATGTAGACAAGAAAATACCAAGTAATTAAAATCATTAAATTAATTTAAATGTTTGTAAAGATTTTAATTTATTATTAATATTTTAGACAACTCATTCAAGAAGCTTTAAATAAGCAGACTTATAGCCAGTTTTTGACTTATGCTCAAAATCAATTTCCAAACAATCCAGATGAAGTAATAATTTACTAAATAATTTATTTAATATTTTTAAATATAGTAAACATATTTGGTTATTTTGTTATACATTACCTATAATGACTTAAATTAAGTCATATGTCACCTATAGTTAAATCATTTATCCCTATTTACTTTACTATTTATGTTTTATTACTAGAAAATGATTGTACCAGTAAATTGGGTCATTAAAATATAGCATTTTTCTAAATTTTTGTTCAAGCAAAACATTATAAATCAATATTTATTTAAAAAAAAACAACTATAAAAAATTGATTATTTCAAATGTCTTTTTATTAACTAAAAGAAGTCAAAAATATTTAGAGAATTATGACATCTGTAAGAAATTATGATATAAATATTTAATGAAAATTTCAAATTTCTACAATTGTTTGTTTATGAATTTTTTGTTTATAAAAAAATATTGTTTGATGACAAATCACTATTTTACTCATAATCATATTATTTCATCAAAATTTAAATTCTTGTGTATGAAATTGTATAAAACTTTAATAATTATAATAATTTGTAAATTTTCACAATTTTATCAAATTTTTTATTTTAAACAAATTTAAAAAAGTATTGTGATTATGTATTTTCGATATTTTAAAGTTGGTATATGATTAGCTAATTATGATCCTACAATAGTTGTAAAAACAAATTTTAGAATATTTATGAGACATATTTATTCTTAGTATGGAAAAAAAAACCAAAGGAGCAATAAATTTACTAGATCGCCAACTAGAAAATGAATGGTGCTCGTCAGTTAATGTAGTATACAATAATTTATTAAAAGTTTATTAGGGTGAAATAAAATCAATCTATTATTCTTGAAGAACATATTTAAATACTTGACAATGATAATCATCAGCAACAAATAAAGTATGATAAATGATAATATAATGTAATTTATTATTAGGTAATATGTGACATTTAATAGTATTTGGTAGGTATTATACTAGGACTACATATTTAACTTTAATATTTATTAGAAATATATAATGATAAAACAATCCAAATATAATATTATTTATAGCAAGCTGTACTTGTGAGACAATTACAAGAACAACATTATCATCAATACATGCAACAATTACAACAAAACTATGAACCCGGTAAAGAATTAGAAATAACTACTAATTCTATAACTCTTCCTGAAGATAAGATTAATGAACATGAGAGCATCAATAATGAGCAAAGTGAAAATGCAGAATGTATATTTTTAATCAATTTTTTACACAACTTATTCAGCAGTTTTTTTTTTTTAGATTCTGTTCAAACATTGTTTCCTGCTTCAATGTGGACAAGAAAAGATATTGATGAATTTAAAGTTAATTTACTACGAGAAGGTGGAGAAGCCGTTATTAAAGTAAATCATGGAGAAACAGTTACGGTAAACACTTAGGTTACTATAGGATAGATACATTTTACTACAAAAATATAAATTATTTTTTAAAATGTGTATAAATTTAAAAAATGTAATGTACTGTCTATTTTGTGATCCTATAGGTTAGAGTTCCTACGGCTGAAGGTGGAAACTGTGTATTTTGGGAATTTGCTACTGATGGTCATGACATAGGTTTTGGTGTTTACTTTGAATGGGTTAAACCTAGTACTAGTCAAGTTTCAGTGCATGTGTCCGAGAGTGAAGATGATGATTGTGATGACTTGGAAGACGATGATGACGGTAATATTAGTCAAGGTATAAATATGTATGTTGAATAAATGAATGATACCAGGGCCAGATTAAGGGGAGGCTGAATGGATTGCAATCCTCGGGCCCCACAGTTTTGTAATTATTTAATGTTAAATATATAAAAATATAATGTAAAACTAAAATTATGAGAAAATCCACCTGAGGGGTTTAAACTTGCACATCCCCCATCAATTTCATGTACCGATAAGTTTGGCGTTGTTTAACATCAGTTATCACGCTATTAGTCTATCATGCACAAAACAGGTATGTTCTCTCAAGGATAGAAGTATAGTTTTCTGAGTAGTGGCCAGCGGGTTAAAAATATTAAATGTTATTTAATAATCCAAAAAGTGTAATGTCCTGTTTATAGTTTATTCAAAGCCACCAACATATCTAAATTTGATCTTGAATGATGCCAATTTCTTTAAATTAAAAAAAAATATATTTAAATGTATCATTTATGTATATATATTTATATATATGTATGTATGTATGTATGTATGTGTGTGTGTGTATGTGTATATTTATTTATATGTAAATAATTATTTGTATTAGATTTACTTCATGAATTAGAACAAAATGGTGTTACAATTAAAGATATAAAAAATAGTAATCAGATGAATCGACCACCATTATCAATAATAATACCAGTATATCGAAGAGATTGTCATAAGGAAATATATGCTGGAAGTCATGTATATCCAGGAGAAGGAGTTTATTTACTTAAATTTGATAACTCCTATAGTTTATGGAGGTCAAAAACATTGTATTATAGAATATATTACTCTCAATAATGTATTAATTTTGTTCTGTATGAAATATTTACGAATATGTTAGTCAGCTTAAAATTTTATAATCTTTTATTCAACTTCTTTTTAATCCAAATTATTGTTGAAATAACTTAACCATATAAATGTTATAAACATATAAAAATATGTTTAAAATAACAATTTTAGTTATAAAAAAAATGTTTTGAATCAATATTTATTGTATGCAAAAAAGCATATATAATATTTCTACTGCCTCCATAAAAATCACAGTATATTTTGAAAACTTAAAATTATTATTTTGCTTATCCATAAAAAATAAGTTTAATATTTCTATTTTTAGTGCGCATTAAAAATTAGTATAGAAAAAAAACACTATAAAAAAATTAAAAAAAATTTTTTTAATATTATATAAAACTACTAATTAATGAATCCAAAGTTATAACTATTGTAAATTTTTTAGGAATAATAAAAGAATTTTAATTAGAAATTCAATTTTTTGTATTGTATTGTTATTTAATTTAATATTTATCATTACTTAACTATAAAAATAGTATTTTTAATGTTTTTGAAGGATTTAAAATAGTTCCAAAAAAATAAATTGCTAGTTAAGTATATGTATTTATTATCAAGGTTGCTTGTTTTAGAATAAAGAATAATAACAGTTAAAAATATATAATATTTATACCTTTCCTATAGCCAAAAATATAAATATTTATTAATTATAATGAAAAATATTACCTAATTTGTATATTATTTATTTGAAGTACCTATCTTAATTAATATATATTTATCAACCTTAATCTAATCATGTATGAATATCAATATCAAAATTTGATAGATAGTACTTTTATACTAAGATTTCAATAATAGTATTAAATTCAAAAAATACTACTTAAAGTTAACTATAATTATATAATATTTTATTTGTGTATATTATATTATTAAGTATTTGAACCTGTTAGATTATTTATGTTAGGATTAAATTTAAATGTATATAAATATCTATATACCTACTGTACTTTATATTATATAAATTATTTAATTACCTATTGATTTTAATATTTATTTATTTATTATAAAATTTACAGTTTCTCCTATTTTATACAAAACATTGAAGTAAAAAACAGTACCACCAGTGCAAGTAACTATGTAAATTATAATATAAAAAGATATTCAAGTTAACAATTTAATAGGAATAATGAGAAATACAATAAAATAAGAATAAATACAAAATAAAATATTAAAACAAAAATAGGGTCCTCATTGGCTAATGACATATTACATTACAGAAGCTAAAATTTGATAAGTTTTACCAGTTGCAAAAAATCGTAGTGTAATAGCTAACCTTTCTTGCACAGAATTGGCTTTTTGGAAATTATTCAAAATCAATAGATGACATTCTAATAAAATTCTTGTACTGTCCACTTATTTCCTGTTACTGAAGACAATTTAATAAGTCTGATCCACTACATATGTCTCTAGCCTTCATTAAATTTGTTTGCCACCAGTTTCTATTGCCTTTTTTTATTTTAAATAGAATGAATTAAAATAAATGATGCACTGGCGACTTGTAAATTTATAGAAGACATTGCACACAATGTGAATTCAAGAACAAACTGTGAATAACTGATGGGTAGACCAGCGAACAACCGATACAGAGTAGTGCTCGACCTTTTACGTACACACTGGTCGTTGTAACATTTAAGTGACCACAAACTCTGTTACATTATGGCATTACATTACACCAAAATGCTCCTATGTGTGACCGCCTTAACAACCATATATTTTATTAAATTCTAGTAGTCTTAATATCTAAATTCAATCTTATTTTCAATACCTAAAATCTCAAAAATGATAAAAAAAAAATTATCAAATGTATCATGTATTTGACATAATTTCAGTTAGTAGTATCATTATATGATATATATGGAAACATATGAAATTACAAAAGTTATGTAAAAATTAGGAGAAAAACAAAATAAAGTTTATTTTATTATTTTTCTATTACATTTCCTGGCAAAAAAAAAGCATTTACTACAAAATCTAAATCCTTATTATTTGTAGTATTTTTCAGCCTCATAATTTAAATGTTTAAATCTTATAAAGCATATAAGTTAGTACAACATATTAAAACTACAACTGTACCAAATGTATACATTTATTACATTTTACAAAATATTTTCATTATCAAATATTATGTAGTACAATAATTAGTTACATTACACTGTACAATAAAAATATAAATTATTGAATATAGGAACTAACAATATTACTTGTTACTATAGTATCCTAACCACCATCAAGTATTATATAATATATTTAAAGTTTAATTTTATAAAAACACATCACTTTATTATAACTTTTAATAATTTGCTAATGATTTTACATACATTTAAATCAAATCATCTTATTTTTATTTTCGTAAAAAAAAAACATTTAAAACATGGTTAAACAAAAAAAAATGTTGCATAACAAATGGTTATTTACCAAAAGTCATAAGGTATTATACCTTTAGGTTTTTCAATATAACCTACTTGAATAATTTTGTCGATAAATGTTTTTAATCTTTGTACTGGACCTCCACAACCAATTGGTGTAACTTCATCAATTTTCTTCATATAATTAGTATTTATGTATTCCAACATTTTGATAAATTGTCTTCCATAAGCTTGTTTAAGTTCATAACCAGTAATTACCAGTATTTCATGTAAAAAAATGGCTGTAACATCTAATTGGGGAACTAAATTTACAGTTGCTGCAATCAGCATCCAGGCTTGTCCAATACCTAAGGCTTTACCACTCTTAGATTCAGTTACTATAATTGCTGCAAATAATCTTATGATACCAGTCATTCTTTTTACATACTTATCTTGCTTTTCGACAACTCCATTTATATAGTTATAACATAATGATTTATAAAATTCCTCATCAGTTTCTTCATTTGTTTTTGCAGCGTTATATGGGATAAGACAAGGACATTTTTGTTTAAATCTTGCATAAAGCAAAATACCAAAATCTGGATGAATTTTCCAAAGCTCTGTAACAATTGAAGCAACTTCAAAACCAGTTTCTGTCTTTACACTAACCACTTGTTCTCCAATATTAATTATTTTTTTAGCTAATGTATCTTTACAAAATATCAATGCTTCTGGATGACTATTTGCTGTTACAGTAGAATTACCAGTTTTCACCGTTTTACACTTCAGTAATGCATCAAGTTTATCAAATTTATCTTTCATATGCCATGAAGAAACTGAAGATATACTATTAACTGGTGTATTAATTGATTTTGTTAATTCCTGCCTCAAAGGTTTTAAATTATCATCACAAAGAAAAGAAGAATAACTATTTTCAATTTTTTTCAAATATTTCTGAATAGTAAGATGATTTTCTAAAAATTGTTTATACTCATCTTCAAAATTATAAGAAGAATTTTTTACAATAGTTTCAGATTTTGAATCTTCATTAATTTTAAAAGAAAAATCTGAAATATTACTATCATTAACTTTTTTATTTCCGTTAAATTTAAATGTGAAGAATTCGTCAGATTTATCAACAAGATTTTCATTTTTTTTAAATGAAAAATTTTGTATTTCATTTATAGTTTTTTCACATTTATTTTTTTCTAATATCTGATTGTTGAAACAATTTTCATTGCTTTTAGGTATATTTTCAGTTGATACATTGTTCTCTTCATTTTCATGACAATCAGTTTTAGATTTAATATGTTTAACTTGTATTTCTAATAACCGTTCATACAATATTTTAATATTTTGTTGAAGTTCATTGATAGTTAGAATATCTTGTTCATTAATATTTGAAGACTTTGTTTTTAAATCATTTAAAGAGATTTCAAAAAGTTTATAATTGTCTCTATGACTATTAAGTAATTGTGATGTTATACAACTTTCATCTAATAATTTTTTTATATCACATAATAAACTCGATGCACTATTTAGAACCCTGGCAAATTTAATTGTATTAAATTTATTTTGTTCTTCAAGTAATCTAGTTTGAAATTGATCATTATTGCTGTCCAGTAGTTTATTGTTATAGTTTTTGTCAATAATAAGTCCCTCACGAAAAGAACGCTTAGAGTCTTCATCAATATTAATTGTTAGTAACTTTGAACATTTTTTTTTTGTCTGTTTCCAAGTATCAACTTTTTTATTCAATACATTTCGTACATTCTTTTTTCTATTCATTTCAATTTCATTCATTTGAATTTTATATAATTCATCATAGAACTTTAAAGAATCATCCATTGTTTCATAGAGTGAATTATTTATTTGTTCGCTTTTTATGACTTGAGAATGATTTTCAATTGGATGATTATTTTTAGAAGAGTAATATTTATCAACTTTTATCAAGTCTTCATTAACTCTTTTCAAGTTTTTATCAAATAGAGAAATATTGTTTCCACTTACTTGATTTTGAAATGAAAAATTCTCTTGATGCATATTTGAAAATGTAGTATTAAACTCCATAATAACTTTTAAGAAATAATTAATACCAACAATTATCTAAAACAAAATACAAACTAAATATGTACCTATACACTATAATTAATAATGTACTTAAAATTTATAAGCAATATAAATAATACAACTTACAATATCGTTAAAACTGAATAATTTAAAACACAATTCTTCTACACAGTAAAAATTAATTACTAAAATATAAATTATAAATACAATTAACTTTTTAATAAAACACTAATTATTTTATATGAATAATGATTATTAGTAAATAAATATTAGATTATTTATTAACTATTTATACATGTTATTTTATAATACAAAGTAGATTAATCCAGTAAAATAACATTAATTAACTAATAACTAATACAAATTACAAATACCTATTTTCAGTATTTTCAAATTCATTATTCATATTTTATACTAAACAGGTAAACGCCAAACGGGTTCGTTAATGTTAATAAGAATCACTGATATCAGTGACTTGTCAGAAAATTGATAAGGAAAGAGATACAATTTACTTTTTGCATTTGAAAAATTACCAACATAATAAAAACTTTGGTAATACAATAATTTAACACTTGTAAATCTTGTATAATAAATTATGTATTCAGTATTTACATAATCCTACTTAATATTTTTTTGAATAATATTATCGTTTTTAATTTATGTACTGCTGTATACACTTCTTACACTCATGGTCTTATCACTCGGGGAAGTTATTTGTGGGTGGCAGCATGTGCAACGGCACCACCTGCTTAATAACGTCAAAAATTGGCCCACCGCATTAGATAATACTCCTGTTATGCCCATTTTAATTCATTTTTATATTATGATGTTTTCTTTTATAAAATACACATAGACAGTATAAGGTCTATGAAAATGTATGAATACGATATTCGTATACATCTTTTTATCAAATTTATCCATGAGATAAGTATGAAAACATTGAAAACTGATGTTTTGTATAATATCAAAGACAGGAAAAAATGTTAAATCATTTATTTGCCGTGTTGTAAAGTATTTAAGTAAATTAATTCAAATATTTTTTTCAATACAATTGATTTCATTATAGATTTATTACTAAACCAATCTTAAAAAAATCGATATCTATTCTCGGCCCAGTTTTATTTTTATTCTTAGCAGGAAAATTTTTATTTCACAAGTAGCTATGATTAATTATAATACCTATTATATATATAATTAATACCTATTAACATATGTATATTATAATAGATCTATATACTTAATGACGAGGTATTCTTGACACTTAATTACTATGTATAAATTAGAATGCTTTAGATATTTTTTAAATTACTTATATTGGATTGCATAAACAATCACTAAACATTTAATGAATTAATAATGAGCTAATGGTCTTTTAAACATAATTTAGAAGTCTGAGATTAATCTATTAAATTGTATTGGATCATTAAATTAATAAATTTTTATGCAACTTAAAATTATAGTTTTCTTAATAATTAATATACGCAGGTTTATGAAAATATATTAAGTTTACTTATTGAACAATATTTGATGTCTAACTTAAATTTCTGTACTAGTATATTTACTTCTAAAATAAAACATAAATGTCTAGCAGAGCAAATTACCTAACAACTGGAAAGAGTAATTAATTGATGAAATAACAATCTTTTAACTTTTCTCTAAAATATAAATAAATATTTCTTAAGATAAGTAGTAATAATTGTGTTATGTTAAATTTTATTTAATGGGTAATAATAATAACACATCTAATATTTTTAATTCAAAAATTAATGTTTTAATTTATTTGTAATAAATATTTTTAGGTAAGAATATATAGTCTTTTTGTGAAAAAATTATGTAGACATTGATAAATTAATAAGGAGTGTAGCGGCAATACTAGTGTAGCGGCTTCATGGCTTTATGCATGTTGTCGAATATTACAACTGATATCAATATTTTTTTATACTATAATAATAAATAATTTTACAACTATTTTAGAAAATATTGAATAATATTATTAATTTACTATTATATATACAATAAGTATATCATAAAAAATGAATAAATAAATTAAAATTTTTAATTTATCACTTTATTTGTTTCATTTTTCTGAGGACTGAGCTTGTCTTTTAGCTAATTCTTTACCTTGATTGAAACCATTATGTGGATATTCTTCCAAAAAAAAATCCATCATGAGATTACCATTATTCGCTAAAAAAATGTAAAAAAATCTTATACCTACTTATACTTTTAATATTTTGTCAATATTTAAATATTTATTGATAAATAGCAATACTTTTCATACCTGGATCACTTAAATACTGATCAAAATCTGTTATTCCTTCTTGTTGTAACACTTCATCATCAATTAAAAAATTACCGTTATTATGATCAAATGGTTTAGTAATTATTGAATAAGCTGCATCAGCCATTATATCAGGTTTCCGCGAATATGATTTTGCTTCATTTATTCCAGATAACATCTCCACAGCTGCTGTATGAATTACTATAACAAATAAATACTTTCAAAGTCTCAAATAACTTTGTATTATCGTAACCAATTTGCAGTATCTTTTTTTATTAACATAATATTATTTTATATTATAGGTATACGATAACTAGGTGATCAATATAAGTTTCTACACTTATTATTTCAAAGTCTTAATTTTTTTTACATGGTTCAGTTTTTTACAATACTACTAAAAAAAAATGATGATAACATTTTTTAGAAAATATAATTTTTTTCCAAAAAAGTATTGCAATGACTTAAAATTATATAAAATTAATATTTTTTAAAACTCAAACATTTTTGAAATTATAAGTATAGACATTAAATACTGGACTTAGTGAATCATTTTGTACCTGTAATATATATTAGGTACCTATCTAATACTAGCAATCAGGTATTTATATAAAAATATTAAATTTTTTTTTTTTTTTTATTTATATTCTATAAACAAATGTTGAAATAAATAATACAATTATCTAAGTTCTTCTGTAAGTATGCAGGCTTTAAATTGGACATAAAGCAATCTTCAACCTTCATGGTCCGAAATTGATTTTTGTATATCCCACTTATTTGCGTGTTCACTCAAAACATAAGTTTTTGTCCCAATTGATGATCGGTGTACATTTTAAAACCACACAGCCACGCAGATAATTTTCAGTGATGCACACGAATTGCGTCCCGAAATCCATTTTCCACATGAATTGCGTACTGACAATATTTATCGAGTACACGAATTACGTCCCAACGTAAAAACATAATTTTCCTACAGACTTAAGACTCTCAAAAGCACATTATAGGTAACTATCGGTAGGTTAAAAATATGGTTCTTTTGTAATTAGAAGTAGGTATGTAAATTAAATTAGTATTAAAATATTTGATTAATACTTAAAATATCATAAGACGTAAAAACATAATTTTCCTTCCCGTATACAAACTACAAAAGTGTAATCTGCTTAAAATTACTTTACCATTTAAAATAAACTTGGGTAAAAAATATAATTATAAAATAGTTGTGTATTTAGGTAAGGCTGGATGCAATTCGTGTACCTTGTACCTTCTATCGATTTTTATATATCGGAACGCAATTCATGTGCAGCCATTTTCAGTTAATAGATTAGAAATTAGAAATTTAACAAAGATGAAACTTGTTAATAATGATATACAACTATTAATTGAAACTTGTCGCTTAATATGGATATAAATTATATTTAATATTTAATATTACCAGTTCTGGGCCATAAAGCATTTACGGCAATGTTATGTTTCTTAAATTCTGCAGCCATTCCTAATACACACATTGACATTCCATACTTGGCCATCGTATATGCAAGGTGGTCTTTAAACCAATTAGGACTCATATTCAACGGAGGACTAATATTTAAAATATGACCGTGTTTACTTTTCTTTAAATGAGGCAAACATATTTTTGATCTAAATAGATAAAATATAATATTAGAAATAATTTTTGTTCATTTCATAAACACCAACTGTCAGTATTATGAAGATAATATTTAGGTACAACCTTAGGCGGATATTTAATTGAATTTTAGGGGGGAGGGGTTAAATCTTTCTTTGCATTTTTAAAAATTAGGTATCTATTTAATATTTTGAAAAATGTTCATTTTTTTTTTTTTTTTGGTGGGGGGGGGGGGGGCTAAAACTCCCCTACTCCGCGTATGGGTATAACGCAATTTTATAGAGGTATATTACACAAGAAATGTTCCTCGTGTATTAATACTATGCATTAAATCATATCTCTTCATGTCGGTGTCTAATGTTCCAGTTAATGATATTGCACTAGCATTGTTGATGACAATATCTAAACCTCCAAATACATCAATAGCTTTATTAACGGCATCGATTATTTGACTTTCATTTCTTACGTCAACGACACAAGGTAAACATTTTCCTCCTGCTTCTTCAACTAAAATATAATGTAAGCGCTATAGTATTTAAAGTTTATAGCATACAGAATGTAAATACTTTTATCTTTGTAATTATATATCTAAGACTAGCAATAGCTTAATATGATATGCTGACACATTTTAAATTAAATAAATAAAAAAAAAATGTTTATAGCTACATTTTTAGTAAAGAAATGATGAAGGTTAAGGACGTTAAGGTGCATATTATGTTTAGTGGTTTTATAATTTTTTTTTTTTATTTTGTTACTTATTAGTTATTATTAGGTATTTATAATAACCTATAATAAATAGTAATTATACAATTTAAAGTTATCCTATAATTCCTATATGGCTATATACCTAGGACTCTTTTGAACTTAAACATACCTATGAACTTTAGCTAATACTTTAACTATTTTAGTTTTCTAATTTAAGCTTAATCATACAAATTTCAAATTATATAATAATATACAATTTAATGAATAAACAAATTTTACTAAAATATTATCACACTGTCAACTATCAAGTATTCAAATCTGTAGATATTCAAAACATTTAGCACACTTAAATTTATAATTGGTTTAGCGCGTAACTATCATATTTGTTCTATAATAACAACTTCAATTATCATGTATTTATTTTAGATTGTTTTTTTTTTTTAATGTTATTTTAAATCACAATACAATTGAAACTTGGAATAAATATTATAAACTATAAAGATACTTTATTTACGTTATTACAATATATGTTATACTAAAAAAAGTATAATGTGAGAGAAATGTATGTTTAGTTGATGAAAAATGAAAAGCTGTATGAAAATACATTTAATTAATTTTAATACAATTTCAGAGATAATCAGAAATTAGATATAATAGTGTTTTGAATAATCTGAGGAAAACTTAATGAAAATTTATATTTATTAAAATTATTATAACTCAAGTTATTAATATAATTTTTTTAAATATTACTTTCTCTCGCAGTAGTGTATATGGTTCCAGGGAGTTTAGGATGTGGATTAGTAGTCTTAGCTGCAATAACTATGTTGGCGCCATCCTTTGCCGCTTTCAAAGCAATTGCCTTGCCAATACCACGACTTCCTCCAGTAATAAATAACGTGCGTCCTTCCAATTTTCTAAATGATTAACAAGGTTATTTTTAAAAATATATAAGTAATACCTAAAAAATATTTTAATTTTTTAATTTTTAAAAAAGACTATAGATTACAACTTAAAAAGTAATAAATTGTTATTTTACAACGATGTGTTATTTTGTCTGTCTGTCATCAATCATCACCTTTTAGGACATTAAAAATACTTTAATTTTCAATTTTAGAGTGATTTCTAGTTGAAAATTTGATCTAGCCGATATTTTGGTAGGTCGAAATTATAATATTCTCCCGTAATTATTTGAATAAATATTTATATTTTAACGATGAATAACAATGATAATTATTTTGTTATAAATCAAAAATATTATTTGTGGGGATTTGAAATTTTTACATGTATTATATTAATATGAATTTTACTTAATTATCCTCAGTAACATTTTAAATTTATTTTAAGATAATATAATCTATTTAGTATTTAAATATATGAACCTATTTTTACAGTTTTAAAGTATTTACAAAAAGATTTCATCAGATTTTGATTTTTACAAATGATATAATATAGTATAAATAATTATTAAATATATATTATTTTAATAATTAAATAATAATAATATAATAAATGTAATATTTTCGGAAAAAAATATCAACCTACCGGGATATAGAATACTAAAAGTAAAATTAATAACTTTACCATTATTATATTTACAAAAAAATATGAAATTTAATACACTTATGTATAATAATATAGGCCGACATAATAATATAGTCTCGTTTTAGAATAATTTTTTGTATACAAATATACAATGTTACGTCTACGTCTTGTAGAACCTCTGAAAATATAATAAATAGCTTATTACAGTTATAACAACGATTAAACCTTGTAGTACCTAATACTCAAAATTTAAGTTGTTAATTTAAATTAGTTCAAAATAAAAAAGTATCCAATGTCTGCTATGTTAGTATGCTATACAGTAGAAGAGTATACTGAACCTCGTCTTTGAATAAGACACTGCTGAATGTGTTAAATTTGAATTAAATAATTTGTTTAAATAAATAATAATTAATATTGCAATATTGCATGCACAAAAAATGATTTTGGGCGGGGACTGCATTTTATTATAAATTAATAGATCACGACTAGTAGATATAGGTATAAAGATAGTAATTTATTTTACTACTATTATATATACAATAGGTTTAATTAATTTTTACAAAAAATTCCCATCAATATTATTATTAGTATAAATTTATTATTTTTTAAATTTTGCAGTCAAATATTCATGATACAAATATATAAGCAATAGCTTAAAATTAATCTAAATATTTTATTATGTAATGTAAAATATGATAATGTATAAGATTCAAGTTCCCACGAATAATAAATTTATGCAACAAAAAAAATAATTCATTATTTTTTATTTATTTAAAAAAATAAAATGTGCTTAATTTATAGATATTTTAAAACTCACTTTCTTATAAAGAATCTTTTAATATATTTTCAAGCTTTAGCTTTAAACATTTAATACTACAACTACAGCAAACTTTTTTTTTGTAATTCTTATAAGTAAAACTTACATGGAACCTTGTATTAAATTTTTAAATTCTAAAGTATCAAAATAAAAAACTTTATGATTTTTAACTTAAATAATTTACAAATTTTAGCAATTTTAATGCAAAATTATTACGCTCATCAAAAATTATTGCGGAATAACACGCAACTTAATTTTTTTAATTTTAGTGAGGGGATCACAGTGATGGGATGACTGATCATCAAAAATGTTAGAGAATTTACATGCGAAATAATGCTGTAATATTTAAAAATCTATATCAAGTAATTTAACATTATTTTTTCTATTTAAATAACATTCAAATTAGATAATTATTGTATAGCAAAGAATTCCTCAAATAATTTTTGAATCGTTTCATATACGAAAAGGTACGTTCACTAGTAGATAAGAATATATAAAAAATAGGTATAGTTAGTACCCAGTAAAGTCTGTTTTATAATCAAACAATTATATATAAAAAAAAAACATCTATTAATTTTAATTAAAACTTTTCTTCTTACATATTTACATATTTTCGATTCTTTTTTAATTCTAAAAGTAGAATGATTTGAATTAAAAGCACTTAATCTACATAAAATGTTAATAACAATGAAAATAATTTTTAGTTAATTTAATCAAAAATTAACAAAAGCAATACATTAAATAGCATACGTTTTTATATTAACTTATATTGATAGCAATAATATATAACAGTTTACATACCCAGTATTAAGCATTTTAAAATGACTTGAGTATAAATTTTATGAAATGTGTATTGTTTAGTAAATTTTAATAACACTAAGTCCAAATTCAAGATAGAATTAAATTTATTCTAACTATAGATACGTAACTATAAACTAATAATTAAAATTATAATTTACAAATTAGACAATTTTATATTAGTATAGAATCCCTACCTATCTTTTTCTGAAAGGATTTCCTGATTATATAATGACGTCTTGAGTGATTCAAACTAATCAGCATACATTTTTAAATAATATGTATATTATTAGATGTTTAGGTCATATATGATAATCGTTTTAATACCTAAATACAATGAAGACATGTAATTAGTTGATAGTTTATATTAGATTAATTATTGTATTGAACAATTTAAAATTTGACTTTTTGAACTTATTACTTTTACTAGACAGCAAATTATTTCTTTATGACTATAATAGTATGTATTTATACTTTTAATACGAGGTAAAACCTTTTTAGTTAATCTTATCTAATTTCTGATTAGGGAATAACAATTTTACAGTCATTAATTTTATTACCTAGGTGTATTATTTAGTAAATATATAAATTTAATAAAGGTGCATACGTAAACACTATAATGATTTACTTAATTCTTTTAAAATAATTTGTGTATTAATAATATGTATTTGATTATATTAAAGTTACAATGTTAGAAAACGGCAGAACACTATTCATTATTGTTTCTTTTTAACAAATCGCGGACGTTTAATCTCTGTTGTTAGGAGTATGTAAATTAAAAATGCATATAATGAATAACGATAGGACTTGATCATAAATTAAAATATCGATATCATTACCTATCGTTATATTATGCATTTATTGAAGTTTATATAGTCGTGCAAGTGCTGTACCTACCTACTGCTACAAGAGAGTTCGTAAAACAAAACCAACATAAATAACAATCGACTAGTGTGTGGGTGGTGTCGTCTTAAAATTAGCGACAATGCCATGTTGGTTGTAACTTGTAGATTTTTAAGTGTTTATGAGTGTATATTTTTTGTATACAATGCACACATAATAAAGTATAAACAATATTATATGAAATAATTT
Organism: Melanaphis sacchari; assembly: GCF_002803265.2. Classification (NCBI taxonomy): domain Eukaryota; kingdom Metazoa; phylum Arthropoda; class Insecta; order Hemiptera; family Aphididae; genus Melanaphis; species Melanaphis sacchari. The sequence continues at coordinate 1,867,760 of NW_020271335.1, forward strand.
TACTTAAAATCTCTTATTCATTACAATTCGTATTATTAACAACTTGGTAGGTAATCTACAAATACAAATTGTATGGTCGTATGGACTATAGATTATTATAGTTTTATACTAATCAACACATCATAAATTCATTATATAAATATATATTGATATAATTAATAGTTATAATGGTAATATTATGTTTGGTTTATTTCGATATTAAGGAAATAAAAGATCAAATTTTGATTAGATTTGAATGTAAAATAATTTTCTATTGATGTATGGCGATATTCCAATATTAAACAATTTAAATACCTATAGTTTTTAGATAATATGTCCGATTTAGGTTTTTTTATCTAAACGGAAAAGTAGGTGTTCAACTAAATAATATTTTAGCACTTGGGAATTGAGCTACCGGGCATCGCCCATTTGCGCCAAAAAAAAATAATTTGTTTTGGGTACAGCCCATTTGCGCCAAATTTACCTGGTATAATTATAATAAAGTAATATATTTTTTTCTTAAACAATAATCAAAACAATTTTATTTAAATTATTATCATTTGTACGATTTTTTTAAAAATAATAACCAATGAATAATAATACAAATTATTTTAAAAAATAGGTAATAAATAGTTAGTAAGTACATATTTTTTTTAAATTATAAGCTATTAATAATCATAGTCAATTGTACGAATTTATTTAAATAATAATCAATAATACACATTTTAATCTTCCTTTTTAAAAATAGTGAAATATATATCCAAGGGAGGATTTAACAATTTGCCACCCCTATGTCAAAAAAAAAAAATTTACCGCCATTATTTAAAAAAAAAAAATCACCTCTGTACAACAAAATTTCCTTACATGATAATATTTTCTATGTATTATGCAATTACTTTTTTTATTTAATTAAAGTTCAATAAAAATGTTTTGATTCAAATATAGTATTTTATCTTTATTGGTATTAAACAAAAAAAGACAACAAATGTATTAAATAATTATTTGGTTATATAAGTAGTTTTAACGTTAATTATTTATTTTGAAATTAAAAAAATTAAGTATTTTTCTATAGATAGGTACAAGAATAAAATAAATATTAAATACAATTTTACTGCGTATAAAAAGCTACCCTCCATAAATTTGCCGCACTATGCGGATGCATAGTTCGCAGTGCCTTAAATCCGCCCCTGTGTATATCGATTAATGCTTTATGAATATAAAATACTTTTTCGTATTGCAGATACATCAGATACAGTAAAATCTAAATTAGTTATGTAGTTATTCATTTCAGTTAAAATAATTTTCCTAGGACGAATACTTATGTCTTTGACAACTACACGCTTAGATGCAGCAGTTATATTTAAAATCTATAGACTTATAAAAATAACTTTTTATACGTTACAGATACGAGTATACGACGTCTTTTAAATATTATACAAATTAACCAATTCGTTAATGTAAAATTTTTATGGAAGTAAATTTGGCGTTAATGAACTATTGGAAATAACATACCTTGTTATTTTGACTCAAATGGGACAGCCTATAACTAAAAACTGTATGTCTGTGTATTTAACCGACATTCAAGAACTAGACAAACTTTAAAAAATAAATTTGGCATAAGGATGCTATATTTTTTTTACTTAAAACAGGACCAAATTTTTTTGTTAAATTATTGTTGGAAAAAATTATTACCCATCCTCAGAAAACCCCCAGTTTTAACATACTATTTTTTTTTAACCGGAATAATAACAGTTATAGGTTACATGGGCACTTAATACATTCATAACAGCAGACAAATATGTACTAAATAAATATTTTAATTTGTAGAGTTAGCAAAAATTATATTTTGAGTTTATAATATTTAACATCATAATTCATATTTTAGAATTTAATTCACACACATCCAATCTGAGTATATTATTGTCAAGAACCTAGACAAAATATTATCACCAATAATAATTTATCTGTCCTAAAACCATATGGAAAACTAAAAAATCTAAAAATTATACAATAAATGCCTTGAATAGCGCAAACTGAAGATTTATGAATAGATCTTTCAATGTAGTCAGACTTTATTCAAAGTTTAAAATAATAAGATTAGTTGGAAAAAAAATATTGTTTACCAAGGATAAGAACTAAGAAGGTATATATTACGATATATCATATCAAAACTACATGTTTAATTTATTATTGTATAATATATAATATAAAAATTAAATAAACATAAAACAGTTTAAAAATGCCCAAAAACGTTTTATAAATAATAATAATTATAATAAAACAACAACAATAATAATTTGTTTATAATTTCAAAGTAACTTTAGTACAGTTATTTCTTAGTAGAAAAACCTTGAGGATATGATGATTGCCATCTCCATGTATCTTCACACATTTCCTTTAAAGTTTTCTTAGCTTCCCATCCAAGATATGATTTTGCAAGCGATGCATCACAATAAGAAGAAGCACAATCACCAGATCGACGTTCAACAATAGTGTATTTTACTTTTTGTCCACTAACCTGACTAAACATATCAATTACCTGAAAAAAATAATAAATAAACATGATTATTTAATATTATATAAGGTTAATTAAATTTTATAAAATAAAATGTAATTATAATTTGTATATTTTAATAAATAATAATTTAGTGTTAACTTAAACTAGAAATTAACAATTTTCTCAAACTGTTCAAAATTAAACATATTTGTACTTAAACTTTTTATAAATTTTAAAAATTTAACCATTACAGGTTTTAAAACAAAATAGTAGTATAACAAAGTTTAAATTTATCCAAAAATTTATTTTTTATGAATTTACTGTAATGTTTAAACATGGTATAACTACTATCCCAACGAAGTATCTTCAATCCATGCTGTTTGTTATTACTTATCACATACATTAAGCTTAAGTTAAAATTATAACAGATTTATAAAAAAATTTATTGATTTATAAAACTTGATTTTGATTAAGGTATTTAAACTTAAATTTTTTCCTCCAATTTATTATCCTCTAAATTTTAGATGTTTGAAGGTTCTAAAATTCATCCTTAAATAACATTGTATATTTAAATATATTAAATACAGGTAATAGCTATACATAATTTGATAATAATTCTTTTAAATTAAGTATTTATAGAAATCTATTCAAGTTATTATTTGATACATAAATATTAAATATATTAATATTATAAGTATGAAAATTTTTAAATTTGTTTCAGATAATTACAGTTTTTTTTTTTAATAGATACAATTTGTTGATTATACATTTAAATATGATATAAAATACTATTCTAAGACAGCTTCTGTGTAAAAATATAATTTTACAGTTAATCAATTACTTTTTTTATGTTACAAATTTAAAGTTATTATTATTTTTTTAAATTATATATCTAATTGCATACTTCAAAAAAACATAGTTACTTGTAATACTGAATATCCATTTCCTGTGCCTAAATTTATAGCTATAGCTCCATTTTCATCTGAATTTTGTAACTTCTGTAATGCACTAACATGACCTTCGGCCAGATCCATGATGTGAAGGTAGTCTCTTACTCCTGTTCCATCAACAGTATTATAATCATTCCCAAAAACATTAATGCATGGTCGATTTCCAACAGCAACCTGAGCAACATATGGCATTAAATTGTTAGGAATTCCGGTAGGATCTTCTCCCAAAATTCCAGAAGGATGAGCTCCAACTGGATTGAAATATCGTAAAATAATCACAAACCATTCCTAATAATTAACATACATAGGTGGAGGTAAGTAATAAATATATTATTAAAACAACTCTAAAATATACTTTATCAGAATTGCATAAGTCTTGTATTATGCCTTCAATATAATATTTTGATTTAGCATATCCATTGAGTAAATTTTGGCCAACTGGATGCGATTCAGTTATTGGTAAAAATTGTGGTTCACCATATACTGTAGATGAGGAGGAAAATACAAGCTTCTTTATATTGTGTTCTTTCATAACCTATCAATTAAATTTATTAGTACACGTATTAAACATAAAATATTTACCATATTTATTTAGTAATTACTTATTAATAAAGTAATTATTTATACTAAATATATTTCACATACTTGAAATAAATTGATTGATCCTGAGACATTGACTCGATAATAAGTCAAAGGAATGATACATGATTCACCGACAGCTTTTAATCCAGCAAAATGAATAACACAACAGAAATTATGCTAAAAAATATTGATTAATATAATTTATCATATTATGTATAAAATATTATCTAATTATTATTGTTATTGTTAATTATATGATAAAATAATTCATATTACAGTCTTTATATTTTTAATATCCAGACTCCTAATCATAAATATCTAATTATCTACAAATTCCTTTAAATATAAAATCTTTCTAACAACATATTGAAATTGACCACCAGTTTGAAAATACTTAATTCTCTTATAAGAAATATAGAATACTCCAGATCTTTTTGGAAGTCATTTTTAGTGCCCCCTCATAATCAGAATCCTTTTTCTAACCCATTACATCAAATCATATAGCATTACATGCTCAGAAATTTTACCCCTGAAGAACCTGTATTTTTGTGTTTATATATTATACATCTTTATTCATCCACAGATGTTTATTTTAAGTTTTTAACTGTATTATATTTCTTTACTACATTAATTTTATATTAATTTTGCTCTTTCTACATAAGTTTTAATGAAAATAATGTTAATTGTTATTTTATAACTATAAATTATCATTATATGACATATGTTCAATCTAAACATTTTTACAAATATATTGCAAGATTTATAAATTAATAAAATAAATCATATAACTAACCTTATCAAATACTTTGGAGAGAGAATCGTAGTCCAAGAGATCAACGTTATAGAATGTGACAGGCTTACCAACTAATTTTTCAACTTGAGATATGGGTACTGGATTTTGTCCTTCACTTCCTATATTAAAAGTATTTTAAAATACATTTGTTTAGTAAATATTTAAAATAAAATAAAATACAACAAATTGTTAGTTGTATTTAGGGTTATGTAAATCAGTGCCAGGAAAGTTAACTTAAAAACTAAACTTTGTTGTGTTAACATTTATTAAGCTAATGAACATATGCTCATTAGATTATTTATTAAAAAATGAATTGCTAGCTGCAGAAATAGAATAAATAATTTTATGAAAGTATAAATACAAAATACAAAAAACTCACACTGAAATAATTATTTGAAACATTTTCAATTTAAATATATAATTGATAAATTTAAACAACTTGAAAAACCTAAAATAACTCAAGTTCTCTTCAGATATGAAGATATTCTATTCAAAAAAAAATAAATAAATTATATTTAATATTATTAATTTAATATTAACATCAATATTAATTCTTTCCAAACACTGATTTAAATATAATAAACAAGTTAAAAGCGAGCATAATAAATAATAATACAGATTAGAAATTAGATTAAATGTAAAAGCATGAAAAATAATTTTCATTTAATCTATTCAGACACTAATCTAATTGATGTAAATATATAATTATAAAAGGTAATTGTAAAGTTTTAAGTAGTTTATAAGAAATTAATTTTTTAACTATAAAATCTACTTTTATTGCATTTAATTGATATTTAAAATTTAAAAATTATGACATAAATTAACTGATTTGTCATATACATAATAATAATAATTTAATATTTGAATTACCTATTAAATAATCATTTATTTTTCACAATTAATGCTTTACTATGATTTAAACAACATAATAAACTAATAACAAACTATAAAAAAAAATATTATTAATAAAAAATATAGTTATGATTAATATCGGATAATTATATAAAATATTTATATAAATGAACCTATATTATTAACTGAATAGAATAAATATAAATAAATGGTAACAGTCTTGTAAGTAATCAACCATAATTTTTGTTATTTACCTGTAAAGCATACTGATGTTGTAAAAGATCTACCAACATTTTTGTTTTACCCATAAAGTGATTAATATGATTAAATACTAAATATCAATGGTGCTTCTCCTAAGCTTGAAAGTGGAATGGTAAGGTTCTATATATCCATAAAAGAATTTAATGTTCGATAAGTTTTTAAACAACATAAAAGCAATCTTTTGTGAGTAGAATAATCATTTTTTTGTGTATAACCTTTTTTAAAATACATTTTTATGAATATTTTATGTATCATGCTTTTTCATAAAATAATAATTAATAGTTTATTTTAAAAATTTGAATAAGCTATTAGTGTATAGTTTTCAGTAGATCACATACAACATCAGCATAGTATACATATAGATCGCTTATGACACAGTTACCAAATAAATGTTTAAAGAGGAATGAATACAGTATCTTGTTTAATGATTTGACACATATTAATTAAATGTAGTATAACATACCTTTACATGCATTTGACAAATTATCTAAGACCACCACCTCATACCCGGATTCAATTAAAGGTATAATAGTATGGCTACCAACATACCCTGCACCACCAGTTAACAAAACACATTTGCTTTTAGTATTATCCATTTTGTGAATAATAATTACAACTGGGTGTATTTTTTACCAGCAATGTTCTGAAAAAATAAAATTTAAATAATTTTATAAAAAACAATTAAGAAGTATACAAAAGACAAGACCAAATATTTTTATAATGATTTTATTCTAGGTTCTACCAACTTGTTATAAAATTTGTAAATATTAAATTCAGAACCAGAAAATATAGGTATAAAGAGTAAAATTAAAAACACGTAAATAAAATATTTGAAATGCTATTATATTTATTATTTATAACTAGGTACCATAATTTATTATCAACATTAATTTAAACACATTTAAAGTAAGTATATAAATATATTAACAACAGTTCAAACAAGATATTTTAAACATAAATATAGGAGTATATTTTTCATTAGATTATTTAAAAAAAAAATTTCCGTGACTCTTTGATATCTTTATTTCCTTATTACCATTAAAATTAATATAAGTACCTATACAGTGTATAGTATACACTAATAACTCAACCTGTATTTTAAAAATAATTTAATTACAAATTAAAAATTGCTAAAAATTAATTAAAGTTAATTATAAAAAAATTTAAACCACCATAAAAAAACAAAAATTGTGTTTAAATAATGCCATGTCATTATATTGAACACAATATACGTATATATATATAATAAAACTATAATAGAATACAGATAAGATATTTTCTAACTTCAAGGACATAAATATAAATATGACGTTTATGTTAATCTTTTGAGGGTATACAGATAATTTACTATATATCAATACTTTTACTAATTAGATAATAAATTGTTAAGTATTTTTAAATATCTTATATAAATGACCTTTTTTGGCTTTATTTATATTTATACCTGTATTTCCATATAACTAAATTAGTGAAAAAATATATATTTTCTTATACATCATTAATTTTATATATAAATATATGATGATAAACCAAGTCCACTCATCATATTAATTTATATTATACATACTTATTTATATTTAATTCTTATCGCTTAAACAGTATTCTGAGGCAATACCATTTTTTTATTAAATTAAAAATGAATCTATTTTATTGTAAAATGTTATGTAGATGATTTTTATGAAAATATTGACATATATAAATCAAGTTTTGTATGAGTAATTATTACTGAGTTAATAAAAATAAATAACAATTCTTAAAAACTATTTTATAATAATAAAATATAGATGTAATATTGAATTTAATATTTATAATACCCATATTTATTTAACAAATTAAAAAATTATAAAAATTTATATAAATTGTTATAATTTTCAAATCATTATAACTTTTATAATTCTCAAATCTCAATATACAAATTCATTTAATAATAATAGGTTAACTTAATCTTAACTAGGAGTTATTAAAATGAATAATTATATGGAATATAAAGAGTATTTATGACAGAGTTAAAAACTACTCATTACAATTTTGATTTAGACAGGTACATTAACATTTTTAAGTCATCTAGATTCTAGTTGACAGTTTACACAAACAAGTTGGTATCACAATATAACCACTTAAAATGATGAAATAATCTAAATATTTGAAAATCTGGTCCCCAAGTAAAATAAACAATTTCAAAAATCATAATTTAAATAAATTTATTATTCAAGTTAAAAATTATGTCGAAAATGCTTGGAAAATCACCATATGCACATATTTAAAATAAATAATGAATAATACTTTAGAGCTTCAACTTTTCTTTTACTTTTTTTAATTATACTTAATAAACTACAATTGTTTATGATTATTAAAAGAAACAAAATAATTTATTTAAAAATGTTAAAAATTCTTAATAAAATAAATATAATAATAATAATAATTATTATTTACATAATATTTGATACGATACTTAATAAGCTTTCAGAAATGTAGATGTACTCACGAACAATTTCTGAGCGTAATAATGACACAATTATGATTATTTACATTAGAGGTCGCACACGTTTTGTCCATAACGCCCAAAGGCGAAGTAATAGATACTAGATAGATGCGTCAATGCGATATGAATATAGATCGCAGGTTATTGAAATCAATTGACTATTAGCATTTTGTAAATAGTAAATACTAAATGGCGGTGAACAATTATGATATTGTGATTTGTCATAGTGATTAGCGAATACTAAGTACTGGAAGATATTATTCTAACACCACTGAATATTATATTGATAATAAGCGTAAAAATGTTTTTATGGTTTATTGTTTAATAGATATTATATTTATTATAATAAATTTGATAATTTAATAGAATTTTTAATAAATTCTTATTATCTAATATCTGAGCTTCGCGGTAAATACAAAATATTATAATTTGTTGTTTATCACATTATTTGTTATGTTTGATTAGATAACACGTTATCACATTTAATGGAATAAAATACTATAGGTACATAATAATTATGTAGTATAAACACGAACTATATCTTAGTTCGTGGGTATAAATATACGTCCGTGAACTTGTATAATATAGTGACAAGAATATTTTTATCCCACCAATCAGCGACCACCATTCCACGACGGCCGATACGCCGTCACAGTATTTCAGACTTCAGTATAAACTATAGACTAAAAAAGATACTGAAGATAGCTCCTAACATTTTAAGATAATCTTCTATATTGTGATCACGATTTAGGACCGGTCCACAAATAATAGAGGAACAAATTACACTAACACTAACTTCTGTTATGCACATGCCCTTGTTCTAATAAAATTATGTTCTTATACTTTATAATCGAAAAAATGTTCTAAATCATAGTTATTATGTTAGTCAAAATTTTATTTCTAGAGATATCAAAAATATTAAATATCTAAATTCTAAAGAAATTATTTTGCTTCAAAATATGAAACAAAAATGTGTATAATATGTATTGTAATTTAAAAATTTAAAAATAAAAATTGAATACATTTTGATTGTTTATTTAAAAAATATATTATTCATTAGTTAATTCAAATCATGTACCTATATAAAATAAATATTAACAAAAACAATGATACTTTTTGAAATTATGTCCAAAACTTCAATGGTATAAGGCTTATACTATAAGCAGTATAAGCCATAAAGCATTTAGATATTAATTGCCCGTTTTTGGAGGGACTCTTCTATTTTAAATTTAGTATGAAGTAGCCAGTAGGTGTCGAAATAATAAGGATTATTATAAAATCACTACCTTTTGGATTAAGGTCGACAAAGAACATGGAAGTGATAATTTTATATATTGTTTAATATTGGTTATATTTTTAACCGAATGATCAATTTTCTAGATTGCAGTCGATGTGATGTCTTCGACTAGAGTGAACGTGTAGATATTTTTAATGACTACTCTTTGAGGTTTTGATGACTACAATTGGTAAGTATGGAATTTTGACATGACTTTTCTTCATAAATCTAATAATTGTCTATTTCAATTTTGAGATGGGATGAGGCAGTGATAGGGTGGCAATGGAAGAACCAGGGGCCTAGTGGCCTCCCCCCCAAACGGGCCTCATCAACAGTGTTTTTACTTACACGAATAGTTTAAATTATGTAATTAGTAATTACGCATTATAATTGATTACATAATACCTATTTTGGAAACCATTGGGAATAGTAATGCCGTTATTGGAATGAAAACATTATAAATAATAATAATTTTGCTTCTAAAAATAAGTGCAGTTTAGATTATAAGTTATTTTAAAATAAAATAATTAAATTTATAATATTTAATAAATATTATAGGTACCTTACTAACATAAACGATCTCTAATCAAACCGTAATAAAATTACAAGTAATAACGTTCTTTTAACCATTTCTTTCATATTTTCCTGATTCAAATAAGTTCACAGTTTGTTTGTATAAACCATAGTATAGACCTTATGAGGTCTTTGTCCTGTGACATAAACCTCTCAATTTAATAATAACAAGAAGCTATCTGTAATGACGAAAATAGCAAAATTAATTTAATATAATGCCCTAGGTATGCGTTGAACTTATTAAATGCATTTTTATACAAAACAAACATTCATATTAACATTTTCTTGACATAATATAACTTTCAAAATACATTGAATATATTTTTTATGTTATTTAATGAAATTTAAAATTGTTGAAAATAATTATCGATTTATGTACGATAACATATTATTTTTTTTATTAAAAACTTAATAATCTTATAAAAGGTTTTCATAACTTATTATTAAAAAATATTGAAATTAGTCACAATTTGTTTTATTTAAGTGTTATTTAACAAAATTTGTCAAAATCATGATAATACGTAAATAATTTTATATTCAAAAGCTTATACATTATTTAACCTTTTGAAAAAAAAAAAAAATATGATAAGAAACTTATGTATGATGAACAAATCTGATGTGGAAAATATTTACTTAGTAAAAGAAGGAAAGCTGTTCAGTGACAAAATCCTCATTAACATTTAACTTATGAAAATTAAACACAAAATTACTCATAATTTTTTAACTAAAATTAAAAAATAATAGCGTTTTATCACATTATGAGCAATTGGAGTTTAAATTTTGACGAAATATTTGATAAGTCTCAATGTTTGTAAATATAGAAGAACAGAAAGGTTTTGCCGTTTATTTTTATCGTGCAAGTATAATTTATATTTAAATAAATTTATAAAAATGTTTATTATGGATAAAAAAAAAAAAAAATGTCAATACCTAATAAGTTTTGTTTCAATACCTATTATGAAATTGTTATTTGGTAAATCGTTTACATATTACATATGTTACATATATTAACGATATAGAATATTGATACTAAAATAAAATATCGTTTTGCATTACTATTTACTAATATAATAGGTATAATAGGTATATAAAATGAATCAAAACATTTTGAAAATTAATCATGTCTAGAAAATGTAATACTTAAACATAAAAGCTTGTACTCTCGTCAAAATAACAAATGGTTATTTTTCATTAATTTTAAAGTTTAGTACATATTATTCATTAATATAAAAAGTTTATAGTATTAAAATTGACCACTGAGAAGTTAGATTAAAATGTTGAATGTATTATGTATTGTTTACATTGAATCTACATAGGTACTGACGGTACTGTGCCTGTGCCCTGTGGTACACTACTGCAGAGTAGACTTAGACGCTCATGGTAGAAAATACGTTCACTATAGATTTAAAACAAATAAATAAAATATCGATTAATATAATTAAATATATGTTACTATAACTATAAAAGTAGTTGAGTGTATAATTTTGAAAATAGGTAGTTTTATTAACGATCAATTTGTTTTGAATATTGTTTGATTTATATACAACGTATACCTTACCAGTTATCTACGGACTACGGTGATAATAATTTATCACGAATATTTTTTACAGGGAAAATAAATTGGTAAATATATTTTAAAATAAAATTAGATAAATTCAAGATAAATCGCGCAAAATCAATATTTGGATTACTGTACATTTTAAAACCGGGAAGTTAAATCTAAATTTTTTTTAAATGAGTATGAGAGTACATATTATCACGAAAATATAACAATAAACCAGAATTAATTGATTTAATTTACCATAATTTTATTTTGAACTTAATATTAATTTATCTTTAAGCCTTGAGGTTCAGTAAGTGACTTCGTAAGACTGTAAGAGGTATAAACAAGAAATGAAAAGGGTGGAATAGGTACAGTAACAGTACACGGGTTTAAACGTCAATAGTCAATACATCGTTTTAAAATTATTTTTATCTCATTAGCCATTATATATCGATTAGTTAATTGTTTGTGGTTCTGTATGCTGAATGCAATAGTTATAGGCGTTAAAATATTTCCAAAAGAAAAAAAATCTTAAGGACGTAAAAATTAGCCCTTTCTCTCCGTATTATATCAAAACGTCCATATTGTATATTTTATTCTTTGTATTAGGCATGATTATAACTAAGCTATAATCAGGTGTCCTTAGGAATACAAGGACTGCAATATAATATATATATATACGTCATGTTTTAAATTTATGTATTATTTTATCATTATTCATTATATAGTCTATAATTATTTCCTTCTCCACAGCATGGCTCGACATTGTTAAGAATACACTAAACGACTGCTTAAATAAAATATATCCATTTATATTGTGTACGTAAGTACGAAATATAAATAAATAATATATCACGGATAAATAATATTAGGTAATTTTTATTTACCTTACGTTATAAACTTTTAATTTATGGGTGTATCACCCGAGTTTTTATATGTCTTATTATAATAATAATATTGCATTACGGAAAATCATTTAAACAAGTTCTAAACAATAAATTAATTATATCTTAATTTAAAAACGAAAAACAAAATTGTTTTTTGCGCTGTAGAAAAACTACTAACAACTGCAAATAAAACTTATTATTTAAAATTCGCCGTGGCGGACTAATTGAACGTAATCTAATAAACACGTGCGATTCACTACGATGCGTAATTAATACTAATTAGTAATTACTAATACTGCTAATTTAGTTATTGTACTAATGCAGTAATGAGCAATAAAAATTAAAAACGATAATAAAAGACGTGTGATAGGTTAACAACGAGTTAATACAGTAAATTAGTCACATCGTGATAGTGGACGGTGTGAATGGTGATATGATTTATTATCGTTGTTGTTGTCGTATACGACGTAAACTCGTAAACACTAAACACAACAGACGAGACGATGGTATCGTAATAATAATAATAATAATAATAATAACAACAACAACATTATAATATGTGTATACCGTCTAAGCGAGACTGCGCGGCCACAATGACCGTGGGGCGCGAACGGCAGTGACGGATCGTCTGCGATCGGACGGGTTTCTATAAACTGTTTTGGCAACACTGGCAGTTTTATGGGATGACGGATCTGTAGCGGCGGCGGCGGCGGCAGCAGCAGGTTTATCCTTTCGTGCGTTGTCGTCGTTTGCAAAACAATAAAATGGCCGTTCGATTTTTGTTGTTTGTGTACACACGCACACAAGCTCACACCGATGGCGAGGGGGGACGCCGCGCGCGCGCACGCACACAAATACACACACAAGCGCGCGCGCGCGCTGCTAACACTACTACGGAGCCGCGCGATAGCGATAGCGCGCGCACGCACGCACGCACTTGCACACGCACGGCCTAGCGCAAGCGACTCGCACGCGCACCACACACACAAACACACAAACACGCGCGCGCGCACACACACGCATACACACACACACACACACGCGCGCGCGCAACACACACACTCGTTCATCATCAATTATGTGGCCGTGCCGCCGACGACGGATCATGTATTATAGTAGTAGTGCCCGAAATACGTATCGCGCGTCGTTGTGTTTATTGTGAATATCATGTTATGTTGTTGTTATCGGCCACGCTAATTGCCGTCCGTGTATCGTTGTGCGACGGCGATGTTATTGTCCGAACTACCGCGACATTAGTGCCGGGTGCCGCCATCGAATTATCGCGATCGTCGTCGTCGTCGTCGTCGTCGTTGTTGTTATTATTACTATTATTATTATTATTATTATGTAACGGAATCGGATCGCCGGACTCTACTGCTGGCATCGTGCAAGAAACGGTAAGGGTGCAATATAATTAACAACAATATTGCGGTTTGCCGTAATAAACCAACGAAAAATAATCACGATATTCGCATTGACAACAACAAGTAATAACAATAACAATAACAATAATATACACCTATCTGCCTATCTACCTATTGTAATAACAAAAACAATAACAGTAAGGTAATCGTGCTACACGTACCTGTACGCCGTCGAGTTTACTATTATAATTAATGCAATTTGACGTAAAAGTATTATTACCGTTTTGACGTGAGTCCTCGTGTGCGAGCTTCTTTAGCAGACTGCGTGTTGCATCGAGTATACGCTCGCACAGCACTTGCAGCAGCTGCAGTAGCCTTTAAATCCACAATAAAATGTATCTCACGCTCACTTCAGTACGTGTCCTCTAGTCAGTGCTCCCTAGCCGTCCGGTTTTGTTTTGTTAACACGAAAACGCCGCTGATAAAGTCCTACGTTAAGTGTTCCGGTCATAAGTCGTTTTTAGGCTTTCGGTTGTAAACTTTTAATGCGATCGCAGTTGTCCGTGATTACCGTTGCTCGTCCGTTGAAAAGACGTTAAGAAAGCGATCGGTTTTTGTTTTTCAAAACGTTCCATTGCCATTTGACCGAATCAAAAAGGCGTGTTGTGTGCTGAATTTTTGACACAAGTGGTCGAGGGGTTTTTGTCTTGACCGATAGATTCAATAAATTGCTATAGACTCAAAAGTTTGAATCGCGCATGGACTCCCTAGACGGCAAATTAATTGCCTTGTTGTCGTAGTATGTCCGTTATTTCTCTCTTTTGGTTTTGTTTACCACAGATACAAGTTACATTATTGTTGTCTATTGTTTGCATTTTTCAAGGGTAGACGATTTCTATATGACAATAATTGTCATTTTATTTGCTTGTGACATATTTTATCTTTTTTACTATGCAATCTTTTTATTAAGTAATCTAATATTTTTAATATTGTTTTAAATTTTTCCGATTTTACTATCATGATTTTAGTTGCAAATACTCAAATATATGAATTTTTATTTTCCATTTAAGAAATCCTTAGCCAAATTTGAATTTTTTAAAATAGGAAGGTGTATGAAATATTTATAAATAATACATAGATAGACACTCTGTTCTAATTATTTTTAATTATTTTTATAAATCAAGTTATTAGATATTGATTAATTCGTATAGTTTTAAATTTGTTTTTCTTTGAAATGAACGATCAAATTAATTAAATTTGTTATTATATACTTCAAATTATATACCTACTTACTAAAAATGTATATATTTGAACTTTAGGTAGCTGACAAAATTCAACTAGAAAAATAAATCAGAATAAAATTCGATTCTAGGTGGCTAAAGCGTAATTGAATGTATGGTGTGTGCTGCAGACTGGAAGGCACCGTGGATTCTATACCACAGGGCCTATTAGACGGCCGCCCTGCCAGTTCAGTGCTCCTCACTCATCATCAGGTATATAATTCATTTTGTTTTTAAATATTTATCTTTTAAATACTTAGGATTATGAAAAAATATAATACCCATGTTTGTAAATATGAATATTTGTATAGTATCAACAATTACAACACATACAAGCACAACAAGAACAAGCTGCTGCAGGAGGATTAACATTAACACTTCATCATCAAACTACAGTAAATATTTTAATTATATCACAATAATTATTAAAGTTTTGTATTATACTTAATAATTATTAATTATAATTTCAGGGTACAGGAAATAATAGTGTACTTGCAGGAGGACCTCAAATAGTTCTTGCAAGTTCTCAGGGGCAAGGCATAACAACTTTCCCAACTGTTACCACACAACAAGCTGCAACATTACATCAACATACAAGTTTTCAACAAGTGCTTCATCAACATGTTCAGCACTCCAACATTCTTCACTCAACAAGCATACGACAGGTATAATACTATATAAATTAATGCATTATGCTTTGCCGGTAACATTGATCCTAAAAATCTAAGTGCTACTTAAAATTTACCAGCTTCCTACATTCTGTCCCATTTGCTGCAATTGTTCTTATATATTTAAAAAAATCTATTATGATACTTTTTAACATTTAAACTGTTCTTTAAATAATTCCCTAATTACTATGCAATAATAATTTATTTTTTAGACATTCAATTTTTACATTTAAAAACTTAAATATTATTTTAGTAGAAATATTTGTATGAAAATATATATTAAATGTATTATTAGTTTTGATCTAGTATAAATAATAAACATTGATTTAATATTATTTTTAAGATGGGTGCCCAACAGCACACATCTGGTACAATGGTTCAACAACAACAGGCTACAGCAATATTGGATACTACTAACACAAAATGTATACCACAATCACCTTCATCACCATTCTCTTCTCGATCACTTACTCCCTCTCCCCAACAGAGGGTTATTACACCCCAACCACAAGTTATCCATCAGGTAAATAACTGTTCAATTAGTCAAATAATTCATTAATAAAAATGCAATATTTTTTATTAAATTTATACATGTTTTTTTCTCATAGATGATGAGTACTAATGGGCCGGTTTTACAATTTATTCAATCAAATAGTCGAAATAATGTAAATAATGTTCAAGTAAAAAATAAACCGCCCCAAATATTACCTAAACCTAATAATCATGTACAGAACCATGCTAGTATTAACAGCATTAAGTCACAACAAACACATCATTCAACTTCAATACATAGTCAACAACAAGGTGCTTTCTTGATAAATCAAGTAGGTTTTTTATCTTATTAATTAATACAATTCTTTTTATATTAAGGAATAGAAGTAGTTCATTGTATTTTTATATTTTTTTTTATTTCTCTTATAATACAAAATACTTTTTAAATTAATAAACTTTGTATTTATTATAACAATATTTTTTATTTTTACTAAAATTAGATTATGCCAACTGCTGGTGTAATAGTTGGTCCACAAACAACTAGTGGCCTTCAGCTTTTTCTCAGATCCCCTAATACTCAAAACCATAATACGCAACAAGCTCAAGTCACTTGTAATGGTACTCAAATTTTACTTCAACAACCTAGACAACAGTCAAACCAAGTTAGTAATAATACATTTTTTAAGAAATTTTTATAACTATTATTATGTTATATAATTCTTTTTATATTAGGTTGTGAGGTTGGTAAGTGGCCAAAGTGTCCAATTACAACAAATTCAAACATGTTCTGGTCCAGCATTAGTTGCATTATCACCTCAATCCACTATCACACAATCACCAAATAATAGGTCAATGAATATTAAAAAAAAGAAACCAAAATTGCATTCAAGGTCACAAGATGATGAACCTGTACGATTAGACCTTGCAAATCTAATCAAATTGTCTGGTTAGTTTTGCAAACAAATTAATTTTTTATGTTATGACTAAGCTATTGCTTATTTTGTTTAGGTATTGATGAAGAAGAATCTGGTACACCTATAATGCAACAAAATCAATTAAATCAAAATAATAGAATACAACAAACTCCAACTCCCCCTCCACAATCTCATCAACAATCTGCGCCTTTATTAGCTCAATTGCAAACTCCTACTTCTTCACCTCAAGTAAATGTTCAGTGCTGGTGGTTATTTTTAAATATAAATTTAATTAATGTCTTAAATAATGTTACAGGGAGGTTTTCGTTTGTCTTTAGTAGAAGATGGACGTATGATTGTACATCAACCACAGATAACCACTAATACGTTAACTCAGGTAAATTGAAATATTATGCAATTTGTTATTATGTATGTTAATACTGACATAGTTGTGTTTCATCTTAAACTGTGTAATATACATATTCGGCAAGGTATAAAAGTCTTTTGGAATAGAAATTATAAGGTAGTGGCTGTATCTGAATTGAGTTCTAAAAATAAAAAAAAATATTAATTGAATATAAATATTTAAATTTATATCGTAGACCTTTTTAAATAGTTAACCTATGTTTGTCTTGATACTTGTGTTTTATAAATTATTATGGACATTATTGGCCAATTGAATACATTTATACTATAAAAGACCTAGTCGGTGAATAGTAAATATTTTGAGGGCTACGTAATATCAGATAGTTGAAAGCACGCATGCAACAATATATAAATTTAAATCTTAAGTTTTCAAAGCATTAATTTAATTTGTAGCATGCTCAATATGTTTTAAGTTTTGATGGTCTTTCAAATATTGTCTTTTACCTTTCTTATTAATTCATTGTTTAATAGTTGTCTACTTAATTTATAGTCTTTAAAATGGTTATTCTAATAATTTTTGAAAATAATATTTTTTTCTTCTTAATCTGTGGGTGAAATTAATCCTAGTAAGTATTTAGTATATTTTATTAATAAAAATTTTTTTCATTTTAAAGAATGCTCAAAAACTACTTTTCATATACCTTTATCATTTAATCTCATTTTTAAATTATTTATAAAAAACAAAACTTGTATTTTAATACTAACACTTTATCTTTATTGCTTAATATACCGTTAGAATCAATTTCCATTGTGGTATATATGTTAACAAAAAAGTACACTACATGAAGATACATCAGTACATATATTTGTCTTGTTTCTACTGAATATAGTTGACATAAGAATCAAAAAAGTTATTTTTATTGTCAGTACAAATGTTATATAACGGGCTTTACCTAATGTTACTACTAGATTACACGCCACCGTGATTCCGACAATGGTCATATAATCGCTAATTTCCGGTAACCGGTCGACGCAAATACATTATATAAAATGCTCATGTCATCATGGTAATATTCTTGGTGTTGCACAAATTAACAAAATGACCCCTAGCCATAAGACATATACAAGTCAATAATAAGCTTATTGTAAAGCTGTTGTATGTATTGTGTTAAAAAAAATAGAAATTAATTTTATAATATATATATCCTTCTTCATTATGTGCTATTATGCGATGTTTATCTGATAAGACTGAATTAAACTAGAATACATTTTTATAAAAGTATATTACCATATATCATTGTAAACTTTGAGACTCAACTTAGAAATTTTTTTGATTATTTTTTTTATTTAGGACTCGATTTGTGTGCATTGGTGGTGATGTCCTAGTGATTAAGTGTCAGTATTAGACACGTTGGCTTATAAATCCTGCACTTACTGTATTTTTTTATGTTATTTTCAATTTATATTTTGTATTAAAATGATTTGGAAATTGATAGACATATAAATTTATTACTCTTAAATATTTCTATTTTATTGATTTATACACTTATGCAATTGCTTTTGTTGGTAATAAATATTTTTATTAACCTGATCAATATTGATTTTAATTTGTAGAATGTTTCTGCAAGTGTTGCTGCTGCAGCTCAGACACAGTTAGCTCAGTTAGTTGCTGATCATGGTGGTCACATTCTTCAAAATGCTGTTCTGAGTGTGGCTGGTGCTGAATCATTACTTCTAAAAGGAGGAAATACGACGTTACCCACCCAACCACAAAATGGCTCTGGCATGCGTATTTTAGCAGATGTCTCTGGCCGTCTTCAAATTGTAACTGTGTTAGAACCTCAATCGTTACAACAAAATATTATTAATGGCCAACATTTGATGTTTCCCACCACTGGTACTCCTGTAAGTGTTGAAAATCGACAAAATCATCAACAATTTGTTATGTCAACGCCTGTTGAGGATCAAAATAAAGTTATGCAGCAAAATAACAGTATTCGAGTAATGCATAGCAGTAGTACAATGGTGTCAAGTTTAGACCATCAACAAAGTAGTAGCATTCAACTTGTTTCTAACATGATGGATAGTCGGCTGT
Source organism: Melanaphis sacchari (assembly GCF_002803265.2). Classification (NCBI taxonomy): domain Eukaryota; kingdom Metazoa; phylum Arthropoda; class Insecta; order Hemiptera; family Aphididae; genus Melanaphis; species Melanaphis sacchari. The sequence goes on from NW_020271335.1 coordinate 1,887,614, forward strand.
TAGTAGCAGCTAATAATGATTCTTCAAGAAGTAATGATATTTTATTTAATGAAGAACAAAACCGATTGCAAATAGTTACTAATTCTTCTACATTAAATAAAAATGTAGAATTACAAAATCAAACTCCAATAATTCATACTTCAGAAAGAGTTATGCAAACTTCAATATCAAGGTCTAAAACCGTACCAGTATCTTCCCATAGTCCTAGAAGTATTCAATCTGTGATAAGTCCTCAATGTAGCCCAGCTATGTCTCATACCTCTAGAAGTAATTCTAAGAGTCCTGCCTCTTATAATTCTCCTATACCATCACCAAATGTTTCTCAATCATTTACACCAATGTTGCCAAATCGACCAAATTTAACCATTGTAACATCACCACAGCAAAATAGTATGCAGTTTTCAAAACCATGCGCTGCTGTTATATCACAATCAAATGATAATCATACAACATTGTCTAATTATCAAACGTCTGTAATCAATAGAACAAATAACAGAAGTCCATTAGCAGTTTCATCAAAAATATTTAGACCAAGTAGTCCACCTAAAGCTTCTGTTCCTTTAGAAGTTCAATCCCAAAATGCGTTTTTAGATAGTATTGCCCAATCTCATCCGAATATTTTGATCAATAAAACTATGGTTGTTCCACCATGTGCTAATAAAGCTCCTATTAAACCAAGAAAAGTGAAAAGAGCTGCTGTTGTGAAACCAATGGTATTTCAATGTGATGAAAAAGAGAAAGAACATCATGATACACCAGTTCCATTGAATTCACCAGAGAGTAGTATTTCAAATCAAAGGGTAAAAACAATACAACTTACACCACAAAAACAACAGGTTTGTCAACATTTTTAAATTTTAAATTATCCGTTAAAAAAAAAAAATTAAATATTTTTTTTGTCAATATTTAGTTGTTAAAAGCAGTTCAAAATCAAATATCTGCTCTGAGCGCTAAAAAATACCGTACAAGTAGTGAACAAACTGCTTTACAAAGATTGTTTAATGAACAACAAAAAATTTTACAATGTGGCAAAATTGTTCCTACTGTTTCTGGACAAAATTCACAAGGAATAACCTATGTAAGAATTAATAATTTTTCTACATGTAATACAATATATAATAAATAAAATATATTTTTAGGTATCTACACCTGTAAGATTAGTGCCTCCACCTTGTCCAATGTCATCAAGTCCACCTCATACCTTGTCGCCCCCTCTTACAGTGCAAACATTAACTACTGCATCTCCTCCAACTAGTAATAAATCAACATCTCCCTTACATGTACAAGTAAGTTATTTATTATTTTTTTAAATAAAAATTGTAGCTTATTCTATAACATTTATTTACCAAATGTAATATTATATATTAGTTTTAAAGCTTGAAAATAAATAAATTATATTTTAAATTTAAAAAATGCAGAAAAAATAAGTTGTTTTTTTTAAATTTAATAGTTTATAGTAAAATAGAAAATATGTGTTAGATACTAACATTTGAATAAAATAACAAATCTCATTGATTTATAACACCTAAATTTAAAAAATATTGTTAAATAAATATTATAGCTTTTAATAATTATTTATTTTATAGGTTGGAACTCAAACATCTTGTGAACCTTCCCCAACTCTTCCTGCATTTAGTGCTTCAAAACGAATATCATTGTAAGTGTTCAGTATCCATTTTTATTTTATTTATCCTGTATATGAATATTTAGAGAGCATAATATCATAATTTTTTTCTCTATCATATTTATGTATAATATTATCTAAATCTTTTTGTATTTTAAATGGGGGAGTTTTTTGGTTACCTAGATTAGATGTATTTTTGTTTTGGTTATTATGTTATCTATTTATTCTAATATTAAGTAGTTGTCCAATTGATGTCCTACTAGAAAGTTTAAAAAAGTATATTATCTGGTCAAGTTTCTATACTATTTATATAGACATTTGATAACTTAAGGAATAATTTATATAATGTATGTGAATTTGTGTTAAATTAAAGACAAAACAAAAACATTGATAGTTTTCATTCAGAACTAGGTAAAGTACAGTTAATATTTCACTTAAATATTCTAGAAGAAACTTGATATTATTTTGTTAACTGACAATAAGTTTATGTATGTGACAAACCATAATTTCTGAAAACATTTTGTTTACTAAGAATGAGTTGAGAAATAATAAATACTGTTTATAAATACTTCTAATATAAATAAACTATTTAAGTCAATCTACATCTAAAACAATTTTTTCAGTCTTTTATCATTTGAAACTTCAAAATAATACATTTAATGATGACATAAAACTCTACAATAAGTAGTCATCAAAATTATAAAATTTACTGTTTACAAATTAATAATATTATTGTAATATTATTATAATATTACAAATTTATTGGACATTTACCTATGTTAGAATTTAAATCAATATATTAACATCATATTTTGAACTGAAATTTAATTTAATTTACTCAGTTTCTTGAGTTAATGGGCTCATGCTGGAACTCGCTATTATAGAGCATGTTATCACAATTAGTTGTGTGGTTAATTGCTCACCTCAATCTGTATGATTAAAATTGGTTTGTTTTTATAAAATAGAAATTCGATTTAAAGATAATTATACTAAAAATTGTTTAGGTTAAAAGTCAACTAACCAAATTTTTACTATATTTTATGTATTAAAACATAAGTTTTACTGATGTGTTCTCTTAAATATTATATTTATTATTATAGAATTTCTGAGCGGATAGCAGCTGATCAATCTGGTGCAACTAATCCTGATGTCGTGACGCCTTTTAGTTCAGTGAGTGATGCTGTAAAACGATTATCACGTTATCATTGCTTAAATGAAGCCGTATTATCTGAAAGAGATTTGGAGTTAGCTGATGAAATATTTGAGTCAACTGCGAAACAAATGTTAGATAAAAAAGCTTCATTATTTAATAAATACCGTTACCTATTATTTAAAGAAAGCATGGTAAGCATCATACTTATATTGTATTATATTTTAATATTAGGACTCAGAATTATTTGCATTATTATTATTTATATTTATATTTTTTTTTTATTGATGGTAAGTTCATGAACATTTTTATATTTTAACCATTATATGCAAAATAAACTGATAAAATGTAAATCCATTACATTTTTAAATTTTAAAATCTTCATGAAAGATTAAATATAGAACAGCTTCTATGGATATGATCATACAATTTTGAAGTATTTGTTGTATTCTTTAAGATTATTAATAAAATATAGCTATCATAAAATGGTTTACAATAGTTGATTTGCTTTTTTCTATTAGTAAGTTTGATTCATTATACTTTGCCTAGCTCTTATTTATTGTTCAATATCAATATTTGTAAAATATCCAGCCGTATCAGTTGTATCAAAATTATTTTACTTTTTTTTTTTCATATTATCACTGAAAGTTTTTTGACATATAATTAGTATTTTTTTTAGATTTAAAGTAAACTATTTTATAGTTTCATTTACTTGGAATAGCAACTATTACTAATTAAATATGATTGAAATGTATGAATAATTTTCTGTTGTAGTTAATTCAGTTTGGATTTGTTATTTTTTTTGAAAATCATTTCTTAAATATACTGATGTAAATAAGAGTAAATTAATTTTAATATTTACTGTATAATTTATGTAAATTACAATAAAAATAGTATCTTCTACAAATTCTCAAAATATATATTTAATAATGAAAAATTATTTTGATAACCAAAAGTTAATTTCATACTCCAAAATAACCCTGTTACTGACACAACCAAGAATCCTGTATTCTATAGGCACCATATAGATATAATTAAACATAAATAACACATTAATGACAATAAAATGCATTTAATAGGCAAAAAATATTTGTTTCTAAATGAAAAAAGTATATTTAGTTTAATATTAAATAATGAATCAAGTAACATTTTATCTAACAACTTTTTTAACTATTAATAAAATTGCAAATTTTTATAATTCTGGGTTCTATATATTAAATACTTAGAATATTAGAAATTATATTAATTTTCTGTTATTAGAGGGAAGTACAAACATCTGAATTGATTATGTTGGGACGAAGATTTGATGCTGATGAGTCTGCACAATTACAACAGTTGAAACAAAATTTGAATACAAATTTAGTTGCTACTTCTACAAGTAAGATGCAGATTGATAATGGAAAAAAAATTATTTTATTAACCAATAACTTTCAGGTTGTAATGATGAATCCGTATCTAAAAAACGTGAACACCAACTGGAGGATGAGCAGTCTACATCAGATAGCAAACGTCATTGCCCTGATGATGAAGAAATAAATGCACAGGTGCAAAACGCCATAGACAGTATTTTGAATTTGCAACGCAGTGATCCGGCAACAGATGAAGCGGTGCGCAGCATTTTACCGTCCTAGCATACTGGTCATAGGAAATGTTTGACCACAGCGTGAACATTACAATATTGGTTCCTCAGTGTACGGATTTCCTAAACGTGGTTTTGGTAATATTTGACTGTGTTAATTTAATTTTTTCCTTTCTTTTTTATATAGATATTTTTTCTTTAAAATATCTTACACTTAATTAAACAAATGTTTAAGAAAAAAAATATGTTTAAGATAGACATTTAAGATAGTGTAAGGATGGGCTTTGAAAATTCTATAAGAAATTAAAAAAACTAAGTATATTCTTGACAATTATTTTGATGTTACCAAATTTTTAATTTAAACAATATTCTTTATCTAGTCTACAAACAAGTTGTTGCATCACATATGTTGTTATGGATTATACTTATCATCATTTTCAAAGTTAAAATAATTATAAATATACAACTAATGAACTTTCTACATTAGTTAGGTTTAATTATTTTTATTGTTACCCTATTTTTGAATTAAAAATATATTGCCACAAATTTTGTTGTATTATTACTTCATATCTTTCAGTCTTTTTCATTTTTTAATTATATTATTGTAAATTATTATACCCACATTTTTGACAAAAAAAGTTAATATTTCAAGTAATTCATTATGTATTTCAAATTTCATAAAAACAATATGAGATCAAGTACATATAATAGTTATCAAGATTTATTCTTATATATTTTTCAACTTAAATGTATTCAATTTAGATCCAAGAGATATTAATTATAATCTTACAAAGTTTCTCATAATAATTTTTAAAAGTTATATATTGAGCGATTTCAAACTTGCTCACACTTTATTTTGGTCTTTTAGTAATGAATTTATAGAAATTCTGATTTGGATACTTCAGTATACTAAGAAAGATTGTATACTATGAAGGAAATGTCTTCTACCATTGCATACTTATTTTTTTTTTTAAAAAAACTAACTTTTAAGCAAATGATTTAAAAAAAATTCTTATCTAGTTAAATTAAAAGTTAAATAAATACTTTTTATTATAAGAAAATTTATATAATGAGGTTAATAATTCTTAAAAATTTTTAAACCAAACAATAAAATGGATGTAATACTTAACCTTATGGTTAGTGATTCTTATTTTCTAAAGATTTCACTAAGATTAAGATGCCAATAGATTAATATTAATAGTTCAAAATAGTTCAAAAACTAATTTAAATTTGGGTTTGTACAATTTTTTTTCAAAAAATCATTTACTTAACAATTGACAGGATCAAGTGTTGCACTTGAAAAAAGATGTTAGTATCATATGGGACATTGCTTTAATAGTATTTAAAATATTTAAAAAGAATATCATTAAGTATACTTTAGAATTTCAAAAATCAGAGTTTATAAGTTCATAATTAATTGATAAATGTGGAATTGCATGCTTAGTGAATTACTTTGTATATTATGTGTTAATGTATTCTTTATTCTTACCATACATTATAATATCTTGTTATTAATTGTAACTTAACAATATTTTTTAATATTTACAATAATTCAGATATTTTTCTATTTAATATATTTCTGGAATTTATAATAGATTCCCTTAAATACATTCTGTTAGTTATCTTCTTAGTTTATTTTTATCATGTAATCATGTTTAATATCATATGCAATATAAAATTTAATTACCCACCTCACATGATTTTAACATCAAGGTTGATAATATTATTAAGTTTTCAATCTTTCAACACTTATTTTAAAATGTAAATTCATACAAAATTATATTGGAGTGGTTATTACATGGCTCTGTCCCTCAATTTTTTTCTTTTATCTTGTAATAAAGATAAATCAAGTATTACTTTGAGTTATGCAATAAACACATTATTGTAATTCCCTGATAATAAATAATCATAACTTAGGTGTCACAGCTTAGAGTTATTAATAATACCAAAGTAGTACTAAAAATATAATCCCCTTTTTTATTGTATAGTTTATTTTAAATTATTTATTATTATGTTAAGTATACTATTAAACAATTTTTCATGTGTTATTCAATTTAAAACATCTAATCTAGGTTTTAGATTGATGTAAGTTATTTGACATTCTTTGAAAATAATCTTCTATAGTGGCTTATAATAAAAAAAATATATCAAGTTTACTAATCACTACTACTGAAATTGACTTAGAGTAGAGAAAATCCAAGTATAGCATAAGTTAACCACTTTATAGTGAATAAACAAAATAAGACTTTTATTAATATGTTTATTGATTTTCATAAAACTTTGTGAAACTAAAAGTAAATTTGTCTTTCATTCTTCCACTTGTTGAGGTAATTAAAAAAAATAATCAGCTTTTAAATTGACTAAATGTACGAGGTATAATTTGGTATCCCACCATAGAATTAAATTTTATAAGTCAAATTTTCTATAATTTTTTAAAAAAAAATAATTAGAAGTTGTTTAATATAATCTATCCAGTTTTAAAGATATAAAATAATATGTTGAAAAAGTTTTAGGGTATTCTTTAAATGATAGTATAATGAAATTCCCAATTTATATTAAATTTGCAATAAAAATAATAATTTATAAAATTCATAAGGATTTAATATAGTATATTTATTTTAAAATGATATTATTACATTGAAGATATTTATCATATGAAATAATATGGAAAATACTGTTATTATAACAATGTTAAACATTTCATTCAAATTTTTAAAATTAGATTTTGAAATTGCTCATAGTTACTCTGAATTAAATTTGTTATATAAATAAGAAAAGAGCCATTATTAATATTAATTTGGTTAACATAACTTTTATTAAAACTTATAATTATGCAATTCAGGTAAATAACTCAAAATATTTTATATTTTCAGCCCATCCTTACTACTTTTTTTTTTGCACAAGTCACATATTTGAAATATTACAAGTTATATTATTTTAAAGCATCACTTAATTGACTTAAATACAGAAATTTACTTGATACCTAATTTGGTACCTATTTTATAATTGTAAACATAATCCCTGTTAATTTTCTTTTTTTTTTATTTATTTAATTTTTATGATTTATTTCTTCTGGCAACTATCCTCGCTTTAGTTTTAGATTAAATGTACTTTACATTTATTGGCATTAGTTTCAATTTTAAAATTGTCATTGGCCAATTAAAATTAAAACTAGAAAAATATTTTGGACCATCTAGTTTTTAAAAATTTAATGCAAGACCTTAAATTAATAGTTAATTTTTACCCTAAATTCAATATCAATGAGCTATTTTGAAAGTGTATCTCATTAATACCAACAATCAACATTAACTGTAGGCCAAAATATTTTTCTAACATGCATTTCCCAATTGTTTAGTTACCAAAAGCATTTATAATTTAAAAAAAATAAATTGTAGTTTTCCTCTTGTGCAAAATATTATATTTTTGCCAAATGTATTGCCGTTATATTAAAATTTGTAATGTACTTTCGTTTATGTTATTTAAACGAAAAATTTTTCACAGGGTAATTTAAAACCTTAAATAAATTTTTAAATATTTATTCACTTTAGTCAAGTGTACTTAAGTATAAACTAATGTAACTCACTAAACGAGTAGTATTTTATAATATGCACGTATGGTTTTTTTCTACGTGTCTTGTATAAGATCTCAAAAGCACAAATCTATAGAATTTGGGCAAAAATCTATATTATAGATAAACATTTTTCATTTTGCCATTAATTATATATTTATATATATATACATATATTTTTTTTTAATTTATTTTAAAGTTACTTTATTTGTATAATTGTTTAGTTTAAGTGTGTATATGTAAATTATTATTGTGCTTAAAATGATATTTTGTTGTGTATATAATTATTTAAAAAACAAACTGTGAATTATTGTAATAATTTTGCATACTTGACACTTGAGAATTAGAAATAAATTGTATCAAAAAAATTATGTTCAGTTAATATTAATTATTCATTTAATATACTACATAGTATTTTAATAACATACATTTAATGTTAATACCTAACTGCAGATTTCTTCTAGGATCTTGAAAAATATTAAGTAATATGTTAGCCAAGAGGATGCTACAACTGCATTGTGTTTATTTACAATTACATAAAGCAAATTGTGAATTTCAAAGAATACATTTAACTCTAATGCTTAATATTGCGTTGAATTTACGTATCACATTGAGAAGTAGAATATTTATTAAATATAAAATAACTTCTTATTACAAAATCTAATCTACACTTCATTTTAGAAGCAAAATTGCTTATAATAATAATTATTATTATTACAATTTTAAATATTTAAGTAAGTAAAAAGACTGCCGAAGAGGTCTGATGGGGGGGGGGTGCTAGGGCCCTCCCTTTAAATACATCACTGAGCTAAACACTCAATTGCTATTTTTGGAATGTATCTATTTATTTTACATACAAAAAAAGCGATGGAACAAGGTGTATTACATCGGTAATGACCGACTGTTAAGTACTCAAATTCGGCTTTTGTAAACTTAAATGCGTTAAAAATGATAACGCCATAGTATAAAACTACCAAGTCAGTGAGTGGTACAAACGTCGGTTTCACCCGTTTCGTCACGAGACTAAACTTTTGATTACTAGACTTTTTTACTAGAAGTTTATTCGTATTCTGTCTCCGACCTTGGGTATTCACTTACAGAGAGTTTCACAAGATAACACGTATAATAAATTACGAAAAATACTACTCTAGTTTAATATAAAAATCCAGCTCGAATTCATATTTCAAAACATCCATTAATCTCGAGTAATATCGAGTAACTACTCGCGGTATTACATTCGAAACTCATTGTACAGTAGAGCGGTAGATCTTAAGGTTTTTTGTTGGGTATGAACCATTTCAACTCGAACAATAAATACATCTAGATACATGCAGTATGAATAATAAATGATCACATGAAAAACAAATTTTTTTTTGTGTACACAAAACATTTTATTTATATTACAAAATATATAATAAAATTATTTGTCATGACTTATAAGTCATAAGGTTTAAATTACCGAATACAATAACGAAAATACCTAAAAAACTATAATAGAATAGATGGATATAAAAAGGCGGAAAAAGAACCGATGGTGTTGGTGAGAATAGTGTTGTGTTTGTTTTTATAAAGGTTTGAGCAGACTTCGCAATTCAATTGGACATTTTACTGCATACTACAAACGTGGCAATAGAAATTGAGGGTTAATCGACGATTTGAAAAAAATAAATTGTTCAAATGAAGAGCTTAAAAAATTCCAGTTGAATTTTAATTTATACAATTTAAAATTTCATTTTAATAAACAAGTTGTCTTAAAAAGAATTTTTATATCCTTTTTCATGAATTATACATTTTATCATAAATTTTGTTTCCTACTCCTTCACAATAACTTGATTGAATAGCTTTATTTTTTTCACTAGGTGTGACTGGGATTTATGAAATCAGAACGGAAATTAATTAATAACCAAATTACATTGAAATTAAACTATGCAGAATATTTAAGATCTTTCTTAATTCAAGTATATAACCAATCTAAACCAATTTTTCATTTAATTTTGTCAGGGTCAATTAACTCCAACGCCCAAAATTGTCTCAGAGATCAACAGTTAACAAAATTTTAAAATTGCACAAAAAATTCCCTTGCCTTACTCAGTATTTTTTAATTTTTGCAGGGGTGGTGATTGAGCAAGAATGGAGCACTAAATATTGGTGCTGGAAAAAATTGAAATGGATGGGACTGTGAGAGTGCGAAAATATAAGTTAACAAATGATGTCCCCCACAACACGTCATCGGAAAACGTGATATAGATAACATATCACCTTCACGATTGTTTGCTTTCTGTCTCCTTTTATTTTATGTCCATCTACCCACACGTCCCATCCATGTCTATCACTCATGTGCTCGTCCGTGCCCTCCTTTCCCACCCATCATATTGTGTGGTGTCCACCCCATTCCCCATATTTGCTTATCGCATGTCTACTAGGTCTTACGTGAGTGACCTTGTCTTTCTCATTCGTGTCTATTATGTATGTGCTAGGTCTTACCCATCCCCACGAATCCGAGTCATATAACTATTGTATTTTCTTCTATACACAGTTGTATTAATAACTTATGTGAAATAAAGACATGATATGTATAACAATTATTGTTTATTCATTGAAATAATTTTAAGTTTCATAATTAATATTAACATTATTCTTACTTCGCCATTCAATGGATTATAAGTTATAATTTGATCATATAATATTAAGCAATATGCCGTAGTGGAGGCTGAAACGCTCTTCTTCGGTCTCAATCTCAGTCCTTAGATCAACAGTCGACGTTTTTACATTATCGTTCTGTCTGTTCATATCCACAATTATAATCGGTGATAGTTTTTTGAAATCCGATCAAGTCAATAGAGGAGTAACATTATCACGACCCTAGTAGGATTTCTGGAACTCGGTATATGCGCGGTATATAATGTGGTCTTCTTGTTCTTAGTTAAGTCGCTTTGAAAATCTTCGTAGGGGAATACTTCAGAATTTAAATAAACCTTCAAGTTTTTGATTTTACAATGATCAAAACATCATTTTGTTTTACTCATACTGTTTTTCCTATCAGTCTGATATCCGGTTTTTAGCATAACGAGGTTTTTCTGACGCCTGAATGCCGATCGGGTCTTATTTTATTATTATATTTAAATTCGAAGTAAAACAAATCATATGTTTTTTTTGTAACTATATTATTATTATTAAGTCCCTGGGTGCCTAATTATTATTGTTATATATATTCTTTTTGTGTATAATATACGTGTCTGGCGCAATGTGTCTGCCATATTATTATATGAACATTTATTATATTGTATAGTATGTTTAGTACTGTGGATGACCCTCCTGCCGTCCATAACATTACGCGAGTCGTTGTCGCTAACCGCGATTTTAAAAGTAGGAGCGGAACGGCGCACATGTGTAATGTTGAAAGACACATGTGATCGCACCTCATGTAAAGTCCAGACTCTAAATAATTTAAGATACCTAGATAAAATAATATAAATATTTCCATTTAGTTAATGATTCTGGTATAATAATTATTGATACAGTGGTGACTAGGTACCTATTAACCTATTGATCATATTGTTTGTACTTTGTAGGCATTAAATTATAAATATTATGTGTATACAATTATGGTTATAGGGCGTATTGGATAGGCAATTCAGGTACACCATTGTTGTGGTTATTTTTTTCTGGTATCTTGTAAGCGTGTAATATTTATTTCAATGCATTTTATTAATTAAACCAAAAAAATGTTTATAGTATATAACTGAGTTATCGACTTCGCCAGTGCTTAGTTTTGAGCCAATACACAATTATTTATTTAATATATATTATAATTTAAATAGTTTAACAACTTAATGAAACAAAAAAAAATCGAAAAATTATTCAATAATGACGTCAGAAACTTGGTACATAAAAGAGACTTATTCTTATATAATAATATACAAGGATAAGGATCTTTTATAGGTATATATTGATATTTTCAAAAAATGTAGATTAATTTAATGCTATTAATCTATTTATAGTTAACACAGTAAATTACTGTAAATAGTAAAATAAATTATCATAGTTTTAATATAGCAATATATATTTATAATAATAGGTTGATAGATTGCGGCCTTTCGTTCAGAATCGTTTTTACATGCAATGATGATCATTGAATTCAAATTTAACACATCCATTATAGTAACCTATTCAATAAATAAGCATACTTAACTCATATCGTTTGGCGGGGCGGGTACCTATATTTCATTTTTTTTTAAATTTTTTTTCCACCTAAAATAATGTTTGAAATCGAAAAAAATCAATACTACAATTTTTTTTTTATTTTCTGTTTAGAAAATTGTTAGAAAATTTAATTAAAATCAATTGATTGCTAAGTATAATTTTCTAAGTATAAAATTATTCATGATGTTTAAATTTCATAAGTTTGACTTGTTCTATATTTATTTTTTATATGTACCTATCAATTGTCAAATTATAAAATGTTCTTTCAAACAAATGGTAATTGAGATAGTAAATTATAATTTAACTTTTAAGATATTTAAAATGTTAGGGAATACATCTTGTAATAACTTTTTGTAAAACTATTTTAATAAATTAAATACATCACTTTCGTTAAATTATAATACTTTATGTCTTAAATTCACAATAAGTTCAAAATTCCTATCTTAATTTACAAACTGTATCAAATTATTATCAAATATTCAAATAACAAATTAATACCTACTTAATATGAATGTTAAGTTATTATATTTAATAATTTTTTATTATATTCAATTAACAACATTTCATTTTTCTTTTATAATTTATGTAAGCACGAAATAAATATTTTCTGGTTAGAGATGGGCTTCTAAAATTAACGGGATCTGTAATTGTGCTTTCTCTTCCCTATTAATCCGGGCTTATCCATAACTTGCAAACCACTAAAGATAATAGCTATTGATTGATTTAAAAATGTCAGAATTAAGTTTCAAAAATATTACATATTTTTCATAAACATGATAGACAGAGTATCAAATATTAATTATATACACATTATTTTAAAGTGAAAAAATTTCTATTGAAATGTTTATCTTAAATTCTACTAAACAGATTTGCAAAATTTTTTTTTTATTAATCTAAATGTACTCTGTGTAAATACATGCCACAAGTTAAAATTATATATTACGATAGGTAAAAATTATTATCAGCAATTATGTTTTGATGTAATAATAAAGTCATGTTCGTTTTTGTTTGCAGTGTATACAGAAATACAGCATACATGCAATTATCTAGTCACCATCTTTTGGTTAATTTTTTCTCTAATGCTCAAGAAAAAAAAAAAAAAAACATCATTGAACAACATTGTGAAATGCTAAAATTTAAATATTTGTTAATATGTTAAGAATTTAATCTAATATGCTATAGAAGAGCAACTAAAATATACATTGTAAATAATAAAATATTTTATTTAAAATTAAATTGTTCGGCCGAGAGTACTAAGTAGTTCCAACTTATCTTTTCCTTTTAGGGGTCCTATTGGTATCCTTAGTAGTTGTGGCACTTGAATATTGGTGTACTTTATCTGTTATTATTTTTAATTTTATTTGTTGAATGAAATAAATTAATAAAGTGAAAATTAATAATATTATTATAATCTATTAACGTACAGTAGTCATGGGTTGTGTATCTGGACTGATTCAAGAACTGTAATAATAATACTATAGCTATAATATGAACTGCTACACCTGAGATTGTAATGTGTCATTTCAGTATTTATGTTTCCCTTATAAACATATAACTATACTTGAATTACAGTGTGTAAAATCTAATGTTACTAATTATACTAAGTGTATTGTTTACTTTCAAAATTATGCTTATGAATTTTTGATAGTACATGAATATTTATTTTTAATTTTAATGATTTTCTTATAAGGATTTGTGTCATTTGTGATGACTACAATAGCTGAATTCTTCATTCTAAACACATTTAATTACATACTATGGCTTAACGCACTTAGACTTTAAACAATAAGCATCCATTATGTACACCCTTCCATAGATAACTAGAATTACAGTTAATGTCTTGAAGAACTTGCTTCAGTGGCTTATACGTCATGTTAAAGATATTTTGTATTTTTAGTATTTATTCAAAATCCCTTAATTATTTAAAATATCTAGTTACCAAAAAAGTTAAAGATCATTAAGTTATTTTAAATCTATTTTTGTACTAGGTGTATGAAAGGTATAATAATTACTATAATTATATATCTCATAGGTATTTTTGTTCATCAGTCAGTTAATTTACTTTATTTATTTATATCTCAAATATTGATAGTTAAAAAATGTAGAACTATTGGTTTTATTTAATTTACAACATATACAAATACATTAATATTACAAAATTAATTACAATACAATTTTACTTCGCTTATTATTTATTACTATTTTAGTTTTTATTATTTATTTATTTTTTTTTTAACACAATTTAAAGTGCTTATCAAATGTTCAAATTATATAAAATAAAAAGTATTAAGTATATTACATTTGTTAGATAAATACAACAATTATTTAAAAAAATAAGTTTCATCAAAAATGAAAACCGATTTTTTTAAATTAAATATTACCTAATAAATTTCATTGGTTAGAATATTCCTTATGAAGGATAAACATACATAATATTTTCAATATTGTTTCTGCAAATTGGACAAGTAGAAACATTTTTATTTTTTGCATTTTCAAAACATTCATCACAAAAACACATGTGAGAACATGGCATTAATACAATTGAAGGCTTAAATGGTTCAAGACATATTGAACATTTGGATGGTTCATACACTTCATCTATAAACAAAACAATATTTTATTTATAAGAAAAATAATGATACATTTATATATAATTTTGTACTTTTAGACTTATTGGCTTTATGTTTTCGATTTTTATTGTTTGGACGATCATAAGGTGTAACACGAGAAATTTCTGCACGAGGTTCTTGGATTCTTATTGGTTCTTCTGTATTTAACATTGAACAAACAACTGTCCCAATAACTGCTCCTAAAAAACATAATGTTTAAAGTAGCTTAAATACTTGAAATATTATATTCATGTACTTATAAATTAATGCATGTACAAAATACTGATTTAAGATTTTGCTTTTTTTGTATAGAAATACAGTAAATAAATCTATTGTGTAAAATTAATGAATCTTACCAAACATAGAACCAAGTCTTCCTCCAGCCATAAAACCCAGAAATGTTAATCCTCCAACAATAAGGGATGTTTTTGCAATAGAATTTGGTGGCATTTTAATATGAGATTAAACCAATACTGTAATCATAAGTATATGAGATAATTCATCAGTAAATTATACATTGTCCATTAAAAGTGTATAGAAAAATGTAATCCACTAAATAACATCCACTTTTATCATTTAAACATGGAAATGAACTACTAGCAAAAATAAATATTATATTATTCAACAATGATTTTTAATTGAATATTTTAAAATACTTATAATTTGATTTAAATAAAATATTAAAAAGCCTACACAGAGCTTTATATAATACTTTCATTTTTATATTTGATAATAAGTTTATTAACTTTAATAAGTCTAATATTAAAAATAATAGTATAAAATGAATTATTTTGAACTTGAGATTTACTATTTTATGTGTTAGGAAATAACACATGTGGATAAAATGTCATCAAAACTTACGGATTCCTTGATTCCAAGCATCTAATGTAAACTACAGTTCTATATTCTAGTTGGCATAAAGATGATGCAGTAAAAAAATGTCTCTAATACACCTTAAATTAAATTTTAATTCTAGAATTCATAAACAAAAGACAATTAATTGTGATATAAAGATAAATCACAATTTTCCATATTAGTCAATTCTTGGTTTAACAAAAATGTTGGTATAATAAACTAAGCTATCATTTTCTTGGAAATAAGTTCTGCGATTTGATTGTACTAGATTGACATACTAAATACTAATTATTTAATATTCTTTTCAGATCATTAAAAATGTTTAAAATATTCTATTCAACATTAACATTGTGGTTCCCAATCTATCAACAATTGGTCTTAAGCGATAATTATACATAACAGCACTTATTCTTAAAAATATCAATATAATACCTTATATTGGTCCATAAGAAGGTAGTTTATATAACTATTATAATTATAAAATAAAGTATAATATATTATTTATTATGAGGCAAGATTCAATTAATTTTTGACAATCAAACTTAATAGTTTTACGTATTCAGTGATGGATTACCCACTGGGCTTGTAAGACTTAAGCCTAGAGTGGCAAATTTTTTATGTTACATTATTTTTACTCTCAAAAAAAAAAAAAAAAAATGAAAAAAAAATAAGATAAATGATTTTTTCCTATTAAAAGCTCAAAAAGAACTATATTAAATTATTCATACTTTTTATGTTATCATTTTATAGATTGTAACTAGTGAGATTGTATGTAATACAATATTTGTAAATCAATAATTATTCAACCATAATATCTTTGAACCATTTCTCACTCCAGGAACAGCTATATCCAATCACTTATCACTCTACGATGTTAGCCCATTTAATGATCTTTGGATAATATTAAAAAAACGGGATGTAAACACTGAGTGAGCCTCAGGGCACCGAGAAGGTTAATCCGCCACTGTATGTATTTTAATATTAAGTTTCATTTTAACTAAATCATTAGGTACTACGTAATAGTTCATTTACTATGGTGTATACATTACCGGTATAAATATTGTCAATGTAGGCAACTTCTAAAATAATAAGTTAAGTAATATTACTAACTATAAAATAAACAAAAATTGACATTAATTGACTACTATTGTTATTGAAACTTGAGAGCGTGAAAAAAGTTTGCTAACTTGAAAAAGTAAGATCATCAATTGGCAAACACGCAGGAGTAAGAATTTAGTATTAACTATTTACTAGTTAGTATTTACTGTGGTAAACCGAAAAATAAATAATTCGTAAACAAGACAAGTGATTATAATGTTTGATAACCATGAAAACATATTGCTCTTATCATTTCTTAATTCTTTGTGTATTTTCCAGTTATTCGATATCCACGATATAGTTACTATTATAGTTAGACTAGTTAGAGAACAGAGACATTACTACATTGTCTACATTAGAGACAGAGCTCTAGACACTAATACACTAGGCAGTCGTCACTTCGTCAATCGTTACTCGCGTTTGCATATTATTTACGTTGTTTTAACTCACAAGTTGAGTTTTATAGTTAATTTCTCAATACCATTAACTCTAACACTGGTCACATTATAACATTTATTGTTTAAAAGTTGATATTAAGTTTACAAACAAATTGCTGGTATACAGTATTTTATTTTATGCTTACGGTTTAGTGACATTTCTTTTTTGGTCGAATAATGCTCGTACTGTAAATTGCAAATCATATGAGTATAATTATATCTCGAATAAATTAATACAATCGGGCTGTGATTCTGAAGAATAATCATGGCCGAAAGTTCGAGCTTGTGGACAACAAAACAAAGGATTCGTCATTTAGATCTACCTATCAAAAACTTTGTCGAAAATGCAATTCCTTACCAAGTGGAGACATTGAAAACCTTAAAATCCAATCTTTCCAAGGTTTGTCTATAGGTTATAGTGATTATTTTTATTGTTCTGTTATATAATTTTTTGCATACAGCAAAGACGTTTAGAAAATCGTAGCAGCATGCGTCAATTACAAATGAAAGCTTCACAATCCATCAAACGCGCCAGAGCATTGCTAAGAGAAATGGAAACCTTAAGAAATCAAGTTGCTGATGTCGATCTACAAACATTTGATAATAAAATGAATCCAAGCAGACAATTGATATTGGAAGCAATTGATATGTTTAAAAGTAATTTTTTATTTTTTTTTTTCAAAAATTACCTATTGTAAATCTTTTTTTTTTCATTTAAATAGATGAAGATTTAAATGAATACAGATCTAATGCTGCGCTTGAAGATATGTCTAAAGACAACACAGAACAATTAGAAGCAGAAAACCAAAAACGTATGTTTTTAATATCTATTGAAGAAGAAAAACAAAAACAGAAAAATATGTTGGCTATTGAATCTGATGTTAAAAATGTTGAAAAAGACATACAAGGCATTCAAGACCTATTTCGTGATCTCAGTAAATTAGTAAATGTATGTATTAAAGTTAAACTTACCTTTCATCTGTTATACCTAGTAATTATAAAAATATTATTTATTTATGTGTCAGGTTTGCTATTAATATATTTTTTCTCAATAGTTCTTTCTTCTTTTATAATTACATAACTTTCAACTATATAATTATAAAAATTTATCAAATAAAAAATACATCTGTTTAGATTTTACTAGGAAATATAATGTAAAAATATATAATCTATATAAATTATTATAGGTATAGATATATAAAAAAAAAATTATCAGTTTTCAAAATAAAATAAAATGTAAATATTAATTAATAGCGATAATTAAAAACAAATTACTTTAATTTAATTTTATTTTTATTTTCTATTGGGTGCATGTATACTACTTTTTGAAAGATTTTAGAAAAAGAGTAATTTTTTTTTAGATATTAAATATTTTGAAAAAGTTTTGGAATTAATTCGTTTTACATTTCTTTTTTGCACTCTTTTTTAGGAAGTTAAAAAATTTCAAAATTATATTTATGTCTATTAATTAGTGATTGAGTTTAGTTGCTACTTTGAAGAGACATTTTTTTATATATTTGTTAATTTCTTAAATGTAAAGAAAATAAACTTGAAACACGTTGCAGAAATTTCAGCAAGTATGAGTTTTTTCATGTTTTGTTATATTAATTATTGCTTTTAAATTTATAATTATGAAACATCACTATCATTCGTTGAAGTGAGTGAAATATAACAAATATCTAACTCCCAATTTTTGTATCCTGTCAATCTATCTATAATTTTTTCTTTTCCTACTAGAAATTTTAATGGTGAAGTCCCTAAAATAAGAAGTAAAATTTATATTTAAAAACTTACAAAAGTTTATGTGTATCTATATATTTTACAGAAATTTTTTTCTAGTTCAATTGAATAATTTCTAATTTAATTTTTAATTTTTTGAAAATGTTAGCACTCTTTTTAATATTAATATATAAAAAATGTCCAATTATCAATTAGTTTTATTTTGTATTGTAATTTTTTTAAATTAAATTTCAGGATCAAAAAGAAGATGTTGAAAAAGTTGAAGCTCATGTTGAGACTACACAAGAAAACGTAATTCAAGCTGAACAGTCATTACGTAAAGCAGCAAAATTGAAGAAAATGTCTTATCCACTTATTGGAGCAGTGGTTGGGTCTTGTGTTGGAGGTCCATTAGGATGTTTGGCTGGTGCTAAAGTTGGAGTATTTGCCACTGTTACTTGCTTTGTATTAGGTAATATTTATAACTTTAAGTTTAATTTAAATTCATAGTTAATAATTTTATTTATTTAAGTTAAATTCAATTTTTCTCAAATTAATGAATATTTATCTTCAATACATTTGATTTTTTAATATTTTTAAATAGTATTTTCTAAATAATAGCTTATTGAAAGTTTCAGGTTTATAATAGGGTTATGTTTATAATTTAATATTTTGTTTATCATATAGGATGGGGCAGTGAATAAAATGACCAGCTTTTTTATATAGATTTTATCGATATTGATTTAAGTAAGATAAGATTTTCACTAAATATTAACAAAAACAATACACTATTTAGTAAACACGTTTTTGCAATAAATTATTGTTATAAAAATGATAGTTGTTCATATTTAACTTTAAAGGTCTGATCCAATGTGATGAGGATAGAATAGATGTTAATCGTCTTGAGAAAAATAATTTTAGTTTTAATTAATTGGCATGTTTTATAATTACTTTATTTTAATATATGAATTATTATAATTATAATTAATTCATTCTCTAATTTCATAATTATTGTTACTAGAAAATCAGCTGTTTTAGTGCCTGACCTTGTATTTAGTATCTAATAATTTATTAGCTGTAATATATTGTTATAATTAATAAACATTACATTGAATGATGGTAATATTTTAATATTTATGTAAATACCAGGTGGATTTTTCATTAGAGAACACTCATTATTTCAAAAACTATTTGTTTTTTACTGGTTGTTGGGGATCTACATTTTAAGTGAATACTACACAGACATTTGTTGTCTCTGTCTTACAAGTGCGTAACATAGAAAATTTACACTCAGCAGATTAGGTTTAGCTAAATTAGTTTAAAAATTCAAGTAAATTGACTTTTAATAAAACTTAATGGTAAGAACATTTTCTGTGTTTGTATGTGGGTTTTTACGATAATTCAATTTCTTAAATAAGTTATGAACATTTTTAATTTACTATATTTTACATATGCAAAATTTGCTAAAAAATGTAACTATCGTTGAACACCCACATATAATCTTCTTACCATCAAGTTTTATTATACGTCGATTTACTCTAATTTTTAAACTAACAAAGCTAAATTTAATATGCCTGTGTAGCATCCTCTTAGGATTTCGATATGACGTGCGATCTATCGAGACAATTTTCAATATAATTTTCTGTATAGCTTGATAAATGTATGTAATATTAAAGAGATAATAGCCTTTTTAGCTTATCCCTAAATATTCAAAATGTGAACAGTTGACGAAGTTTGTTATATTCAGTATGAACATTTTATTTCTAATATGTGTTCATTATATTTGTTGGATTTTGTAGATTAGAATGATAAGCAATTGTTATAAACTATTAGGCATTTATGGCATGTCAGACCATAAACTTACTGGTAGATCTCACGTTAGACTAATACCATTTTTTACTATTTTTGATGGTTATTGTTCTTAAGTTCCCTTAGATAAAAATTTTTAATTCCATATTCCAAAACTGAATATTCTTCTAGTTTTATATAGATATAAAATAAAAATTAAATTTTAGATGAGTAGTTATGAGTTATATGATTTATAAGTATGTTCAGTTTAAATAAGATTAATGGTATCATAAAAAATTTCTCCTCAAAATTTTGTACAGAAATACTCTGAATAAAATTTTGATTCTGAATATTAAATAAACAATATATGAAAGAATTTTCTTAAAATGAAGTAAAAAGAAATACTTCTCAATACAATAAAAGCATAGTTCTGAAATACAAGCATTTTACATCAAATTAATTACCAAAAGTTATTTTTATTTTATTTTACAGGATTTACTGGTGGAAAAGTACTTAAGGATAAATCTAACGTTGTAGAAGAAACAAAAAACACAACCGATGTTTTAGTTAATCAAACAGTAAAATCACATACTGAATGAGTGATTTGAATGACAAATTGAGATTAAAATTAATGAAAATGGATGACTGACATTATCCAGATTTTATATTTTATTTACTTCATATTTTTATAAGTCTATGTATGTTATATTTTTTTAAAAATTATATTTGTCTAAAGATAAATTCAATTATATACAAGTGTTGATACATAATTGTTGGTAATACCCATTATTCATTCTCCTTATAATAAATTGAATATATTTATTGTTTCTAATTTTGATTGATACATATAATTGAATAGAAACAACACATAAATATAAAAAAAAAATAATAATATTAAATTGCGAGTATGAAATAAACAGAATATTTAAAATTATTTACTAGCTAAAATACACAAATTAGGTATCACGAGAATAAATAATAAATGACACATTGTAAATCACTACATATATTATATATACAATAAAAATCACATAACTAAATTTTTTTATTAGTTCAGTAAAAAGTATATTGTAAAAAAGTAATTATGTATAAAAAATGTATATGCATAGACCCAAATCATGAGATAATTTAAAATTATGATCAATTAGTTAATATAATACAAAAATGAATGTTATTTGAATTATAAAATTATTTATTGCATTTAGAGTTTTAACAATTACAGTATATTTTATAATGATTGTATGAGTAATTATTAAAAAAACTCAATGAGAATTGTATACTTATATTCACACACATTTTTATATGGCTAACAAAAAAACTATCCAGCTATTTCAAGTGATTTTTATTGTATACATAAATATGTTACACACAAATCAAATAAACTTATCCTACATTATTCTATACATTTTAAATTAAAAATCTCAAGTTATTTTATGCTTAAGTCAAATTTTATATGTATTTTAAATATCATAATAATGTATTTTTACTAATACAAACTAAAAAGTCTCATGAAACGTTAAACATAAATGAATGTATTATTATTTATAAAATTAACTACTAAATAATAAATCAAAAAAAAATTATCACTTTATGAGTATTCAATAGCACCCAATGTTAGTCATAAAAAAGTAATTTTCACTTATGACTAACAGTGTTTAATTGACAGATACACATTTTTAAAACTTTAAGAGTCAAAATAGTTAAGTCTTTGTGCATGTAATAATAACTATAAGTATAAGATCAAAGGAACCACAACAGAACCTACAGAGAGGAACATTTTTTTGCAAATAACGCGATTTAAGTCTACTAAAATGATTGAAAAACTTAAATATAAATATATATACAAAAAATATAGCTAATTACATTTAATTAAAAATATATGTATGAAGAAACTAGATCAAATAATTTATGATATTTACAATTAAATATTTAGTAGCAAGTTTAAGTCTTCTTAATTTTCTAAATATGATAATTATTTAGATCAAAACTTATATTTATACAATTAAACAGTTCTAATAGTATAAATTAATATAAGGGATCACTTAGTTATTAGTTTTTTGTTGATAAAATAAATACCTGAAGTTTTCACTAAACGGATAAAAAAAATTGTATTTTCAATGTTATTGAAAAATATTACATTTTTAGATGTCCTTATTTTAATTTAATATGTCAAAACCATTAAGAGATCACAATAATTCAGAATTTACAACATTTTTCATAATATACAATTAGAAACATCAAATATAAATCTGGCCTCTACAATTTTTTTCTTTTCTTAACCTTGTAGTTAAACACAATGTTCCATTCAATAAATAGTTTACAAATATTGTAAAAAATAATTAAAAACTAAAAAGATTAATGGCTATTTAGTTTTTATGGATAAATGATTAAAATCCTTTTACAATTATTTTTTTTTTTTAATACATATTTGGTAATTTGTAGTAAAATTATCACTCACTTCATTATTTATATACTATAATTCTAAAAAATCATTGAGCGTTGGATAAATGTATGAACAACAAAACAATAAAGAAATATACATGAGAAATTAAACTACTTTTGAAATAGTTATTATTTTCAAGGAGAACCTTGTTCAAACAGAACATCATTAGATTGATTATTGTAACTATAATCCAATTGTCCACCTCCTTCATTGACCATGTTTTGTGTTATACTTGATGAATAGGAATTTTGCATAACTTGTTCATTCTTTAAAAATAAAATACATAAGTAAAATGCATAATTAATAAGTAAAATTTTTTTACTCGTTTGTGCAATAATAAAACATCAGAAGAAATTAATGGATGCGTTTCAAAAAGTTCTCCACTAGCATCAGAACAAATTATTTGATTAGCAGAGGTCTCTGGTTGAGTTGTTTGCTCAGAAGTCTGTGAGGATGTTTGTAAAGAATCCTAAACATGGTTTTTTAGTTTTAGAACAATTTTAAATTTATGTGAATTATAAACCTATATAACATACATCCATAAATGTTGGTAAAATTCCACATCGGGCCATTAATAATTGTTTAGTTATTTTCTTTAATTCTTCCTGTTGTTTGACTATAGTTTTTTGTAATTGCTCTTGTTTACGTTGTAACTGATCTTGAATGAGATTTTCCTGCGACTTTATTTATTTTTAAATTAATATTAATGTATTAGGAAGTACAAAATATAAATTTAAATTGCATTATCAGTTTTAATTTATATTTTTCTATAAATTAATAGTGTTTGAAAAATTACAGCTGTTATGAAATTTTAATTTAAAAACAATTATACAACTTTTAAGTTGTTAGTGTTATAAATATGTATTAATATAGTATTAAACATATATTTAAAGTAATTAAATATTTATACTTAACAATAAATACTTACTGGGGAAACTGAGCCAGTAGGTAATTTTACTGAAGATTGGGCATTTTCTAAATAATTATTTAATGTTTCTGAAACGTCGTGTTTGTTTTCTGCTAATGTCAATGACTCGCCTTCACAATTAGAAATTTGAATATCTTCAATTGATCTAATTTTCTAAACATTAAAAAAAAATATATTAAAATTAATTATATATTTATTTGGTAAAAAACATACAGCTAAATTTTTTTAAATTAAAAATGTATTTTAAAATGTTTAAGTATATAAAGAGGCAAGGTTGATGTTTCAAAAAATAAAATGTTTTAATTGTAGTTATTGAGACATAAATTGATGCCTTAAGAGGCCATTTCCTTTGAATCACTTGCAATATAGCAAATTTGTATAACAAACTTCTTGTTGTTAGCTTTGGTATAAGAGTAAATAGACCTATTATATAATTTAAAGTCAAGATTATTATGTATTTTCTAACATTGGTTTTTTTATAATATTTAAATATGCATGTATAATGATGAATAATTTAAAAATATTTATATCTTATTACAAAATTAACTGAGGCAATTGCTGTGTTGGCAAATTGAATATATAAATATATTATTGAAGTTTAAAAATAATATATTAATAGTTACCAGTAATTATTATTTTGATAGGTAATTTTAAATATTATGAATTTTAAATTGTAAGTTGATCAATTAGAACAGTCCAGTAAATAACTTAAGATTATTATAGCCCAAAGCAGTCTACTCTGGCTATCACTATTTACTAAATAATTAAGTTGATACTATTCAATTAAATACCAAATCTATATAAATATTATAATATAATACAATAACTATTTAACTAACAAACCATTTTTGGCGAGTCTGTACTATGTTGTTCATAATGTCTCTTTGAATATGGATCATAATCACTATTTGATGATTGATGTTCAATTTCATTTAAAGGAATATGCCATAATCTTTTATTACTATTTTTTCTTCCATTATTAGTCTCACTTTCTTTTTTAATAACATTAAAATAGTTTATGACTTGATGATGACAAACAATAAATTCAGGTTTTGAGTTCCATTGATGGTAACTAATATAATATCTTGATTGTAACCATATCCATTGCTGGCCTTTGGTTAAAAACCGATAATAACAAGATGTTCCTTCGCCTTTTAGCATAACTAAAAAATAAAAATTTAATAATATTGACTAAAAATATTTAGAGTTGTTTACTTACGAGCTTGATGTGATAATATTACATCTTCTAAGTCATCAATATGATAATATTCATAACCAGATGTTCCTAATACTTCAAATGGCATATAGCCAATAATTGATGGACCTCTGAAATTAATATGAAAATACACTAAGTTAATAATTGAAAGAAATTGTGTCAAAACATTTTTCACCTATGGTCAAGGAATAAAAATTTCCATTCTAAACTGTGTCTGGAGGTGAATTCACTTTTTATATCCTCCATTACTGGTAATTCTTTTAATAACTGTGGAGTCATAATTCGGCCAATACCAACGAATACTAGGCTATACATTAAAAATAAATTTTATATTTTTGAACATTATAACTTATATTTCAAATAATGTGTGATTTACTTTAAGTCATCTTCTTCACTGTTAAATGGAGATGAAATCCTAAGATTGTTACCATGATATATTTCACTACTTGGTTGAAAGTAGCCAAAAAATTGCACCAATTCATATTGATTTTTTTCCTCTTTATCTTTAAACGGATCATGTCTCTTACAGTGACAAGAAAATACAATTTGATCTAAAGCAAAATAAAAAGCCGATATTTAAAATTAATATTTACAATACTGACAAATATATTTTATAAATAATTACCATTATCATAGTTCTTAGAAAGTCTGGATTCTACAATTCGATCTTGTAACAATGAATGATCTGCTTCGTGAATTATTTTAAATATTGATAAATTTTCCATGGTTTTCTAAAAAAACATAATTTTATTAGAACTTTAAACATATTATACAGCATAAATACATAATAGGTATAACAATAAGGATTTAAGGTAGGTAATTAAAAATAATACCGGAAGATAACCAAGAAGAGCAGTGACAGTTTCTGAAGCATGAAGAATTTTTCCTAGTGACGTAAATACTATAATGAATCCATCCAAAGCCTAAATAATAATTAAATCACAAAATGTAATTTAGACAAAAAAAATTTGAAACAAAATTTACTTCTAAAATAATATGTGTAAATTCTTCATTCAATAGAAATTCTGGCTTCCAATCATTGTCTATTTCATGTACTCTTGAACTCAATAATATATCTAAAAATGATTAAGATATGCAATTTATTATATGTTATGATAGAATAAGTAGATAAACAAACCTTTTTGTTTATGTAAATAATTTATGGTTGTTCTCAGAACAGTGGACTTATCCATTTTTCTATTGGTTGTGGACAACATGCAATTTAATTCATTGATTAAGTTGTTAAATTGATCCCTGCGTTTTTTCTCACTGAGATTTCTTGATTTTCTAATAATTATTGTTTTCATAACAAAACAAGATATCAATGATCAGTACTAGATATACATTGGTCACAAAACATTAGTGATACCTACCTTTTAGTATCGTCTCTATCTGTCAGTTCGTCGTCATACTTGTCACTGTTGAAACAAGAAAAAAGTCACAATCAACGACAAACTACACCTGCCCGATAAGTATAAAATATAATGATGTTTACATACACACCAGTCGGTCAACCAATGTACAATTGGTCAATAACTCTCATCGCATTTACATTAGATGAAAAACAATTAAATATAAAATGCGTGTATTTGGTATATTTTCTACAAGGTTCTCTACCCATTCAAGACAAATTGACTTACTCGGATTTCTTAGTAGAAGCGCTTCTCAAGTAGTTGGACATAGTGACGTGCGGTCTAGGTACGTATATTACGGACTTTTTACTTCTTACCTTCCGGCGCCAAGGTATACAAAGTTTACATTTTTATATGTAGCACGGTGTATAATCGGGCCCATTGGTAAGTGCACAAAATAAACAATATTGGGCAGAGTAAACGAGACTAGTTTTCAGAAAACGGCAGTACGGCACTATTATGTATGCTCGATGCTGGCGCCTGACGGCATGGCGCATGACAGGAGAGCGTTGTAGTTCGTAGTTAATGGCTAATCAAACTATCTCCTTCTCCTTGAAGACTTTTCTTTTTGTCCACCGTGGCGCTGTCAGTGTCTTAGCAGTCAGCCCAATTGGAAAATTAGAATTTCGTGTTGTCGTTTTATCACCACTTTCCGTTATCACGCTCTCTCGATCATAGTTAGTTAGAGTGCAGAGTGGCAATCGTGCATCCAAGAGAACCATCATTCTTAGGGTACTTGTAAAAAATTTTAAAATTATAGCAGCAATAGTTGGTGCTACGCCATAACCATTATCGTCTAGATAATTATAATTTATAATACAACTAGCTGTATTCCAGAAAAAAAAAATGATTTTATTATATTCATTAATTTTCGGTTAGAGATGGCTCCAAGTTTTTATATTGCTGACTGCCGACTTGCTTGTATGTATGATGAAAATCTCTTGCTGTTGAAAGTGGGTTGTTTTTGTGTTCATTTGGACTAATAAGTGGAATAAAAAAAAATAAAGGTACTTCCAGAAATTCGATTTTAATTTTGAAAAAAAAATGAATTTGTTTGCTCATTTATGTGTTTTACAGGAATTTTTTTTTTTGATAACTCTAAAGTTAAAGTGAATTTTTGAAAAAAAAGAAAATTAATCTGGTACTTAATCAATTAAACAATAATACAAACAATTAAAAATTCATTCCCTACATAATTTAGAAAAAAGAAAATTATGGAATTCAAACATGTTTTCAAAATTAATATCGGGCTTTTGGTATTGGATGAATTTTTCTTTCGCTTCTAAGGACTTTTATAGCCGCATAGGATTTGAAAAATTGTTAAATAGCAAATCATAATGATATTTGACTGCGCGTAGGTTACTATAGGTTACACTATGGATTTCCAAGATTTGAAGAATTTTAGCCGCGAGTCGATGACTAACCAGCGGGTGATAAGAAATCAATAAGAGATCATGTATCAAAAAATCATTTAGTAGGTAATAGGTACTTAGTTAATAATACATATTATTTACAGAATAATAATATTATAATATACTTGTATAATTCATTAGAAAAAGGCTGAAAATATATTATATTATTTGTCATTGAACATTATATTATACACAATCGCAAATGGCTAATAAAATATTTTTTTGTATGTTATCGTGATTCAGTCAATGTACAATTAACTCACTATCGATTATTGTTTTTTTGTGATAAAAATGAATTATTGGCGTTTTGGTAATAAAAAACGATGTAAATTATTCATACAACCAAAAAAATATAATTATAAATTGGCAAATTTACGTATAAAAAAAGAATAAAATTCAAGAACTCAACAATGACAGGGATAGCGTTTCAGAAATAAACAAGAACCAGGTAAAAAGTTATTCAATAATGATATTATAACTATTTTAAATATCGGTGATATTTTTTTATAGTTTTTAATTACAATAAATCGAAGTAATGAGATGTACAATGAACACGGCGATAAGAGGTAATAACGTATATATTTAGTATGATTGCTATTTTTAAATAAATACATAATTATATTATAGTAACTGAACAATTTATTGAACATTTAAATTTCAAGATAAATAAACAGATATTTTTTATAAATTTTAACTCAAAATAATTTGCAAATTTTCGTGATTTTGATGACTTTTGTCAAAACTTTTAATTCAGACGATCGTATAAAAATATTGTGAATTTACGCACAGCATCTTTTTTAACTTCCATTAAACAATTTATGAGGAATCCCGAATCTTGTATTATCTTGCATTCTAAGGTCTTTGACAATATTTTAAAAAATAACAATAAAAATTATATGCTGTAAATAGCTCAACAAAATTGTTTGGTGAATAATAATAATATTAATAATGTTAATCAATGGAAATATCTTAAGTATGTCAGAGGTATGCTCCAATTTTATATTTCAATATCTTTTCTGGTAGGAAAGTTAATCTACTTGGTACTTTAAGGAATCGGGAGTTACCCGTTTCCGCCAAAAGTGTATCTTTCTCTTTTCCTCCAAAAGTTTACCTACCCATCCCTTTTCTACTCAATGAAAAAAAAAAAATAAAAAAAATTACACATTATATCCATATTTTATATTTTTATGGGAGTCATTCATTTGGTATTTACTACAATAGTAAAATAATAAAAGGTGGTAGAGGAAAGTAAGTGGATACCGCTCTGCTGTACAATAAGTGTTACATAAGTGGTTAACATAATTATTGATGTGTTAAATTTGAATTAAATGATTCATTGTTGTATAATGTATAAAAAAAAATATTATGAGTGAAGACAGTCAGTCAAAAAAACTAATTTTATTTCATGATATATTTTTTGATATTGATATTAAAGTAATTATTATTTTACATTTTTACTATAAGTATTACAGTAGGTTGATTTAATGTTTGCTGTGAACATTGCATATATTATGTTATTAATATTTAATTATTATAATGATATATTATGTTATAATTTTTATAAACTTTTGTGTCAATACCCTACCTTAGTATAAGAATTTTTTGTTAAGACAGTGTGAATAGTGTGAACAGGTATTGGTTTAAAAACAATTTATACAATATTTAAAAAATGTTATTGGATACAGTAAAATTTATATAATACGTACAAGTTTTAAATTCTTATAAATAATAATAATGTTTTTCAATTATAAAAAAATCACTTATATCCTTATTCCTCACAATATGCTTTTTCGCACTAAATTAAACTTCGAATGTCTGTTAAAAATAAAAATATTGTAATTTGTTTCCGTTTCAATATGAATTACTTATGAGCAACTTTATATTAAAATTTAAAATCTTAGTTATTAATATTAAACATTTTATGTATTTTAAATTACGAAATAATTTACAGTTGTTCCTCATTTTCAGGTTAAGAAGCCTATATGATTAAAATAAAATACATATTAAATGTAGTTTATTTAATATTATACTCAAAACAATTCTTTCAAACCATAAAGATTGTTAAATTATTATTATTTACTATAATTTTACATAAGAATTAGATAATATAAAATGTTTTGGTTTTAAATAAATAATCTCCAAAATAACTTAAAATATCATTAATACAAAAAAAAAAAACCATTATTTTTAAACAAAGTATTTTAGTTTTATGCTCATTACCAATCAGTTGTTTATACTAACACATTGTTTTTTCCTGTACGATATATTTTTCTAAATTCATTATGTTAACACGTTCAAGACATTTTATGTTACGATCTTATAACTTTACTGATAACGAAACGACTTCAAGTCCAGCATCTACTGTGCTATCATTTAGTCCTTTACAAAGTTGTGCGGAGAGTTAAGTTGTAAAACTGCCTTATCTAATGAAGCCAAATGTTTCGAATGCATCACCATGGCCGGTCGCGCTTAAGATAAATTTTATACGGCATGTTGCGGATAAAACAACGTCAATTTTTTCAAATATACCACCAAGACCGGCCGTGCCAAAGCGTAAGCCTTTACGGTGTGTTACTGTTCCGATCACGAGTTCAGTTGAATCACCTTCGTTGACGACGCCAACTGTCTCCCGTGTTCCATCTTGTCAGATCGCTTATAGGCCTTTACCGCGTGTTGCAACGATTTCTACGAGGCCAATGATAGTTGAGCCACCTTTGCCGAAAGTCATTGGAGTGCTTTCGTGGCCGACTGGCCGTAGATTTTTGAGATATATTATACCTAGGTCTACGTCACGTGTTGCTCCTAAGATTTTACGGACAATTGGCGTCACTACTTTAAGGCCAGTAGTTGGAATGTCTTTAAAGATTGCATCTTCATCGACCGATGCCGCTGTGACTCGTCGAGTGATGTCGCTGCATCTTCGTCGAATGACGCCGCCGCGACTTTGAGAACAGTAGTTAGCGATTCGTCTTCGTGGATCGTCACCGCTACATCTCTGCGGCAGCCATTACCGCCACTTTTTCGTGGTACGTTGCCACTTCTTTTTCGTGGTGGATTATCAAGTCGCTTCGTGGAGTATTGCTACATCAAAATGTTGGCGTATAAATGTATAATACGTATACAATTAAATTGACTGTATTAAATATTCGATAAATTATTCATTCTAAACCGGATATTCTCTATATCATATATTCATATTACATTTTTTGAAGCTATATAATATTATTATCATTGATATGTATGAAAATAAAAAATATTGATTTATTACTTAAATTTTAGATTGCTGTACAATATTTATATTTTAAACTGTTGTAGTTATTGTTAGTAAATTATTGTATAATGATCGATTAAAAGTTAAAACATACTTGAAAAATATAATTATTTTATAATAAAATATTTATTTATTTTTTTCGAGCTAATTTTATATTTGTAAATGCATGATTAATAATTAATGTATACTTAAATAATTTTTTATGGGAATTTTTGCTGTTTATTCGCACAGGTTTTTTCGGACTTTTTTTTTCTAATAGCTAAAATAATATACTCCAGAAGAGGCAATAGATAAAAAAAAATAAAGTACATAATATCCGATGGTGAAAAAGTTACATTAAAAAAAAAACTGATGATTATTTATCAAGTTCAAGCACAGTTAAACATTACAAAAAGAAACTACTGTTATTTTGTTGTGTAGACTTCGAAAGGTAGTCTATGAAAATTTTTTGTGTACGTATAGAATCTAAAACATTATAATTTATATTTTCAAATTTAAACATGTTTATTTTAAGTTTTATATAGTAGAAAAAATATACAAAGATGTCAATTTTTGAACTTCAAAAGTTGAACCATCGGTTACAAAATTTTACATGCATTTTTTCTCCCTGGATTATTGACCCAAGATTCGATAAAGGATTAACAATTGGGCCCGGTATACCAGAAAAGAAGCTTTAATTAATGTATATTTGTGTAGCAATATGCATTATTATTTTATTAATTATTAATTACCTATTACCATTGATTAAATGATCAATGCTATTACCTATTAATAAATTTAATCATCATTTACATAATAAGTGTTTATAACATAATAATTATATTATGTGTAGGAATAAAGTTTTAACTATATTATAATATATTTTACTAGGTATTCTGTATTACCTGTTTTGTCAATACAATGCGCACCATGAAGGTAATAAAATAATTATTGGTAAACTGTTTTATTGATAAAAAGTAATAATTAAACATTCGGGAAACTCAGCAGACTAATAATTGTCATTTACTACTTACATACACGCCAATTACCAAAGGTTATAGAATATTGCCTATATTCAACCCCTTAAAAACGGTCTGTTTTCAACAGCTTTAGTTGATTTTTTCAATGTCAAACACTCAAATCTACCATACTGGAACGTCTGGAACTATGAAAAATCATAAATACGATACTGTAGGTAGATAATAATATTAATATTTAATAAGCTATTGCCTATTACTATTCGTGTAATGTGTATTGTTATCATTATCATTCGTACGGTTCGTATTTATTGATTGTATATATCTTATTAGTTATTAATTAATAATTATTATCCATTAAATCACATACAAAGATAGATGTCTTTATAGGAAATATAAACAATAGGTTTGTGTTACTCAGTATAGCTTTGCGTTATAATTATTTATAGGTATTTAGCACACCAAAGACCAGACTACCAATACTTGTTTGCATTAATTATTCAGAGGTGTATGCAGCTAGTAAGAGCAGGCGTCGGAAATCAAATTATATGGCGGTCCAGATAATTCGAAAACAACTTTTTAGGGCCAGAAAAAAAAATTTTATTTACTAAAAATTTAAACATTAGTTGATGTATACATTTTTGTGTTAAAAATACATTTAAGCTGTATTTAATACGAACTGAATAATATTATAAGCAGTAGGTACAATGTCCGGTGTTATGTTATCATAATTATTATTGTAAACAGCGATGAACCATGTCAATTTTCAACTATATCATAAAAATAAATCAAACATTATTTTAAAATCAATATATTTATATTATTATGCGTTTTAATGGCTCCATCGCCTCGTTTAGAATTTAAAATATGTAAATGATCAATCAACATGATATTATAGGACTACTCCGATTACTTATAAAGAATATATATTAATATCGATATGTATAACTTCTAGCAGGTATATATAGTATACTGCTTATCAACTTATTAAACAAAAAAAACTTTTAATAGTTTTAATAGTTGTGTAATATTATCTGTTATAACTTATAACATATAAAATAATTATAACAATGTTTTATTAGGTTTTTTATTGTGTTTATGATATTGTACTCGATTACCTCTTAGAAACATTTTTCAAAAACAAATCGAAATGATCATTCAGATCAGTGCCGATTACGTAGGTTGCCTAATTAAATAATATTTTGTATTTTGTTCGAAATTTATACCGTAGCACGCAAGGACGGTTTTAGAGAATTTGAGTGGAGCTAATTCATAATATTCATAATATTATCATATTATAGTATATTTATATTTCATAGTATAAATAATAATTAATAAGTATATATCTCTAACACTACATTTATGTGTGTCTATAGACTATAATGCTCAGTGGTATAATATATTTTTTTTAATTTGTTTTTAACAATACAATTTTTTAGAAATACGGGCATGGGAGAAAGTGTTCTCTAGTACTTCTGCAGTCGCCTCTGGTAACCCGTAAATATGCCACATAAAGAGTAATAGATACTTGTGTAATTTTTATAACTGATTGTAATTGTGTATAACATAATTAGAGCTCTGAATTTGAAATATTTCAATACCTATTGAAAAATATTTTTTCTTCTTTTAAACGTGTTTGTTTATAGATGATTAGAAATAATAAATTGATTAAAAATATTGATAATTAATAGCTTTTACTTAGTCGGTCTTCCGTGTGTTAAAAAGATGTGTTTGAATTAATTATATCATAGATTTGTAAAATATATTCTATATTATATGTAAATATGTCAAATACTTTTTATGTATCATATAATAATAAATAAACCAAATTTTAAAAATGTTCACTTGCAAGTTGATGAAACTATAAACTTTTAGATACAATATTTTTATTTTTATTTTTCATTAAAATAAAATATATAATGACATTTTAAAACCCTAATTATAATACTTCATACTAATAATATGTCAGATTGTTAGCACACTTTAGTTATCTTAAAATATATTCTTAACTTGAAATGTTTACTTCTACCTACGGCTTTATTTCAATTTTATTTTATATATACTTGTTGAAACCTTAGCTCATTTTTAATCAGTAAACTTTTAAGATAGAAAATAACAATATAAATTAGTTTAAAAACCATAATGTTATTAAAATTTGAACAAAAAAATATGAGTTACAATTAAAAAAAAAAAAATTGTTTTCCTGTTCATGTGCGGAAATACATAAGTAATTTGAATTTTTGAAAAGACGGATATACCTATTCTTATGTAGTAACACTAGTAACTAGTAGTTAGTAATTATTTTATACTTGGTAAGAGTAATGTGTAGATTTATATTTGTAAATATTATGTACTTCAGAATGTTCCAATATATTATGTTGAATGTATGATGTATACCTTTAACCTTACCTAAGTACCTAACTTACCTATGCCATTGTATAAATAGCTTTTAATCCTGTTTATACGTATTATTTTATGTTTTATTATGAATATAATATTTTTATTTTCAATTGTATGTGCAGGATTACACTTTAGAGAATAAAATCGTGCCGATTTTAAACTATATGTTATCTAATCCATATAATAATTATGAACTGATAGATACAATGTATTAATATTGTATTAACAATAAGTACCCAAAGTACTTATTAATTACGTAAAACACCTACTTAATTTAAACTTTATTATTAAACGTAATAAAATAGTTAAACATTTAAGTGTGTAATATTATATTTTGAAGAATAATGGATAGAAACTAAAGAATTTATCAATATGTTTATGATACAATTAAAGCAATGGATATTTTTATTGATAGAATAATGTGTGTTTGGAAATGTTATTCTAAAATATAAGGTTTAATAATTCAATAAAAGATTTCTCAAGTTTTTTTGACTGAAATAACTTAAAAAATACAATTTAGTATTAAATAAGATACATTTTTTTTATGAGTTTTAAATTTTTGTGTACTTAAAATTTTGTCGTAGTTTAATACTCACAGATAAAATAATTATTTCTTTCTGAAAATTTTTTATTATTTTATTATAGTTATAAAATATTAACAGTAAAAGCTTGAAATATTATACTATACCTACTTAAATTATCATTTTTTAATTTTTATTGACTATAAAATGTTGTGTTTATAGTTTAGAGTCATTTTATGTTTAGGTTCAATATTTATCATTGAATTCAAATTTAAAACATCTATTACATGTAAAGAGATATTTAAATAATGCGGGTAAATTTAATACTTACTATATATTCCCCCTTTAAAAAAGAAAAAAAACACTTTTGGGTCGATAATATTAAAAAAATAAAACAGTTTCAATCTTCAAAGCTTATAAATATTAACATTAACATGATATTGTATTGAATTTGGATATTAAATTGGTACATAAATCAGTTAATAATTTTATAAGTAGGTAGGTACCTATAGAATTGTTTGTTTATTATTTTTATGCAATTTATTGTTTATGATTTTAGTGTTAGTAGTGGTCAGTGCTGCTGAACTGTTGCTGCATTTATTCACGATCTGTATAATACCTTAATATTATTATTATTTCTATCTACCTCTTATTAGTGTTATCTTAACCTTTGCTAATATGATAAAATATAATACGATATAAGTATCTGCTTCGGACTATCGAAATACTCATACTTTCAACAATCATTATTAAAACGATAGCATAAGATTTAGAATTCTGGGATTAATATCGCCTTACCGGTCACGAAACAAGATAAAAAAAACATTTTCAAAGTTCCAAACGTAATTCATCATAATAGGTTAATGCGGATTGCGTTAGCTTTAGTAATTGTTAGTCGTTACCCGGTGAAAATTGGTATTATTTTGAAAGTGAGGATAAAATACAGACACTAAAATACAAAACTGAATGTACAAAAGATATCAGATTTTATTTGATCTAAATACTAATATTAATTACAATTTAGACTTCGTGTTACTTGTAATAGTCAGTGGATATCATCACGAGTAAATTGTGACATTTGCTATGGTTTGTACGCACGTGCACAGCTTGGTCGTCGTCCCACCTCTCCTGTAATCCTGTGATCGATGTTTGAAATTTTTTTATTGTTAAAATTTATTATTTTGTTAATCATAATGAAAATCTTGGATTAATATAGCAATAACTTGAATTTACCTTTCCATACATTTTTATACCGTTGGGATAACTTAATCAGAGTGATTATCCGTAATTCATATGATTCTCTAAGTAGTACTATAAAGTATAAATAATATCGAGGGAGTTACCTCATTAAATTAGGCTTATCTTTAAAATGTGCATAATAATTATGTTAGTCATCTCGTAAACAAACTTCTAATAGTCAATATTCTTTATATGATTTTTTTTGTTAACCTTGAATAATAAAATCAATTTAACTGAAAAACATTTAACAGTTATTATTATCATCAAGAAAAATGTATCATAGTTAAATTGGCGATTTTAACCAAACATAAAAATCAGGTATAAAATGTATCCAATCATAATAACTATTTTATTTGCTGTAACCAACGGCAAACATATAAAAACAAAATAATAATCATTTTTCATGAGCTAATAAATACTTGTGTCAAAATTTGTCACCATGCTTCGTCTACTTAAATTTTATCCTAATATATATTCTTTATTATTAGGGTTGCCAGATTTTAAAATTACCAAACCGGGACATCATATTGAATAACCTTTTTTTTATATGATGTGGAAATATATATATCCTTTTTTTTATTTTAATATTTATTGGCAAATATTTACAATTTTTTTACATTAACTTATTACTATTTTTACTAATATTGATACTTTTCGTTTGAATGATTTTTTTTAATAGAGATATGTTATTCTTAATTTTTTCAATCTAAATTAGTTAATATTTATAGCAAAAAATTTAGATAACATAATAAGATAATTATATAGTGACATTGTGTACAATATTATTCTAGGTTTTCTTATTAAATAATACGACATTAAAGTTATTTTCTTTCAGCTTCTATCAACCGGAACAAACTTAATAACCGGCCAGGACACCGAGACGGCGAGACATGCCGTCAAAACTGGAATGAATGGCAAGCGTATCAATTACCAACAGTTTAATACACTTCTTGCCCAAAGCACTGTATATTTTTAATTATTATTCATCATTATGTTTATATATTATCTATAATTTTTTCTAATTTTATTTTATTATCAATTATCATTTATAATTAATTATATATAATTGTACCTACTATCCAATTGTAATCATTAGCTATATATGTATTACTGTTTCTATATGTAAAATTATAATCACCCAGCTATTATCGATTGTTTAAATAAATAATAACCAAATAATATTTAAATAAATTTAAAAAGAGGTATATGTAAATTATCTATACACATTTTAGCTATTTGGTTTCAATGCCTATTTTGTTAATTTTTCCACATTTTATTATGTTTAAACTTTTAATTATCACTTCCCTAGTATACGTTTATATAACTATTGATAGATACTTATAAAAAGTTTTTTTATTTTATAGTTTTATTATATTATAGGTAACTATAAAACATAACGTAGGTAGGCGTATATTTAATATGTAGTCCTTTTCAATCTAGTATTTAATATTAAGATAAATATAGATTAAAGTCTATAGTTTATGTTTATCGTAGTACTTATTTTTTATATTTAAATAATTAATACAATAAATACTTTTTAGTATTATTTATTATTTTTACATACCTATACCACTCCACTTGAAAAAATGAATAGTAAGAAATAAATTTAATTATAAATATTACAAAAAATAGTATCTACGTAGTGTTTTAGAAAATTGAAAATTAATTAACTTTATTGCTTAAAGAACACTCACATCTCACAAGGGCGTTCAAAAGGGGTTAAGTTAAATTATTGTAATATCTACACAATTAAGGCAATTTTAGTTTGATACAATAATATTTTTATTTATATATAGTTAATATCGACAATGATTGCAGAGTAAAATAAAAAATGTACTATGAAGGTATTTTTTCCGTGAAAATATTTACCTGCAATTTTACAACAAAAATATTTTATAATATAATTTTTTACTTGGAAAATATTTGCAAAAAAAAATGTCAATGTTTTTTTGTAATTTTAAGGTGTGAAAACTTCCGATTTCCATCAATGAACAGAAGTATAAAACTACTGAAGTAGAGATTAGACTATAGGATAATAGGAATAGAAGTAATATTATACTTATACAGTGAAACCTCAATAACTTGAATCGGTTGGGGGCAAAAAAAAAAAAAAATTCGAGTTATCGAAAATTTGACTTACAGACGTTCAAGTCATCGAAGTGCCACTGTATATTGATATATATATTATATAAGATAATATATATGTTAATTATGTATCAATTTTACAATTTATACATAGACAATTATTATTTCATTAAACTTGTTAACTCACTATCTTAAAATACTAAAATAAATAGAATATTAAACACAATAAAAAGATAAGCAATGTAAATATAAAGTAGGTAATAACTAATAGGGCGTATTTATCTGACACTTGAGTCAAGACTCACAGTCATTATATTAGTGTTTTACCATGATAACAATTTTTTCTCTGTGCTCGTGTAACAGTCATTTATGAATTATATTATTAGTTTTTAGTTTATATTTTGCATTGCTTAAGTTAACATGTTAAAATTATTGTTCTTAATTGCATCTTGCACCTGCATTTTTGCACAGGATGATACCGAAGAGAGAAAGCAAATGGATGTGTTCCGTTTGCCCAACAATACCGAACCAATATCTTATAAACTAAATATACAGCCTTTTATTGAAACAGAAAATGAATTCAACTTTAACGGTACCGTGCAAATTACGGTTAAAGTGAAAACAACAACAGAAAATTTAACTTTAAATGCAGATGATTTAATAATAGATCAAATCAATGTTAAGAATATAAATGAATCAATTAATATCGATGTGAATAACAGATATATCGAGGTTAAAAATGAACAACTCATCATTCAACTTAAGTCACCAGGATTACTTGCTGATCAAGTGTATGAAGTTCAAATCACATACTCGGGAAAATTACGGGACGATATGAGTGGTTTCTATAAAAGTTGGTACATAGACGAAAATACTAAAAAAATGAAGTAAGTTTTATTTTAGATAATTTGTAGTTATCTAGTATGTATATTGTTTAAATTATATTTGTATTTTATTTACCTTAAAGTTAATTGAATTAAAGTAATTAAAAATTATTATTAAATCAAATACTAGATAATGACAAGTAAGAACCATTAATTTTAAAAACACACATTGTAAAACCAATACGCCCATTACTCCGCCTAAAAACAAAGTTATAGTTATATCTTAGCTTATATGTAAGCATTCCTAAAATGAAAATAATATTATGGCTTATCTTACACATCGTGTTTATATAACTTACTTGTTAAAAACTGGATCCAAGTTTATAATTATTAACTTAGATATACGTTTATAGGTTGGCAGTTATTAATTTATTATTTTTGGTTTAAATTTAAATTTATTATTGTCCGTATGAAGAAATATTATTTATGTATTCCATTTATTTAATTTTTTTTTTTTAGTATGATTTTTTTGAGATTTAAGGGGGTAAAATTGAAAATTTTAAAAAGGCAATCTTAAATAGACTTGATGACAAATTCAAATCTATTTTTAAAATTCTTATAGCTTCACTATAGATCAATTGGTACATTTGAATTAAAATACGTCTAAATTCCTATTTATTCTATGTGTGTTAGATAAAAACAGAAAATTACCGTTTCCAATCCTTTTAATTACAAATATTTACTTAATTAACAATTGATAATGAATAAAGAAATAAAATAGTAATAAAAATGATATTACTTGCTATTATATGTAACATATTTTATATCAGAGGTCACTAAATGGGGGACCGTTAACAAATTTTATCTGGCCCACAGTCCGCAGACAAAGAATAAATAAGTAATGATATATAGGTATTATGTGTTATTGTTGTAAAATTTTTCAAATATTTGTAATTTTTATTATGTTTTTAATGTTTATAAACAATAGTAAATAATAAATAAAAAAAATAATGTTTTCATTACATTCAATTTTAAAATAATAGCTATTATATGTTAAAAATATGTACTTAGAATTTTGATGACCCTTGAAAAATATTTTCAGATTTCTAATGTGGTCCTTTAAAAATATTAATTGTGACCTTTGTTATATATTATTAGAATCATAAATTTATCATACACAGAAATGTATGTAATGTATTTATGTTAAAATCTTTAAATATATTATGTTAAAAAATTTTCTACGTAGGAGTTATATATATTACATATATTTATTCTATGTTTGTTTTAGATGGTTAGCTGTTACTCAATTCCAACCTACATATGCTAGAAGGGCGTTCCCGTGTTACGACGAACCTGCATTTAAAACACCTTTTTCAATTGTAATCACGAGATTAGAATCACACATTTCTTTATCAAACATGCCAATAGCACTAACAACAGACCAAAATACCACCGAGTAAGTTTATAAAAAATAATAAAAAAAGATATCTGATAACCAAAAATTTTGAAAAGTTATTCAAACATTTTATATTTTAAAATCAAATTTATATTACACAGATCTTCAACACAACTTAAATATGTATCTGATCATTATCAAACTACAGAACCAATCTCTACGTATTTAGTAGCATTTTCGGTTTCTGAATTTGTGAACACAACGAAAGATCAAAAAGTTTATATTTACACACATGCAGACTATATCGATCAAACAACTTACATTAACGAAAGGGCGAATAAATTGCTCAACCTGATGGAATTTTACACAAACATACCATATACAAATTCAAAAATAGGCCTTTTAGCGATTCCAGACTTTTCGTTTGGTGCGATGGAAAATTGGGGATTAAATACATACAGGTAAAAATAAAAATATTTTTTATGAAATTTATTTACTTAATACAATATAATAATTGAAAAGTCATTTTTAAATCATTAGTAATAACAATTGTGTTCTTACTTTCTTGTACTTTCTATACTTACTAATCTGTTATATATATATACATCATAGGCATAGGCGTAGGGTGGTAAGATTTTTTTTTTTTTTTGGGGAGGGAGCTGTAGCCTTCCTAGGAAGTAGGGCATATATAAATTTGTAAAGGGCTTCATCTGCATTTTTGAGGGGCTATTTTCCAAACTAAGAGGATAACCTCCCCTAACTACGCCTATGATCATAGGTTGCATAAGTAAAGGGAAAATAGGAAGCTAAAGATGTTTTAATAATAAATCATCTTATTTCATATTGTACCTATATTGGTTATCAAGTAAAAATTAGTATAACCCATTAATAAACCATATATTACTCATACGTAAATATTTGATTGTTTTAATTAATATTATAATAGTGACTAATGATTAATAAGTCTAGAGCGCGGATTTATATGTATTAAAAACCAATTAAATATGCACTAAAAATCTTAAATATTTATAAATATATGTACTAAAATGTTAAAATATGCACGAAAAATAAAAATAAATATGCATAAAAAAATTATTTTTTGACCAATAGTGAAATAATGTCAGTGTTCAATCATGGCCGTAATCGATATTTTCTTATCTTAATAAGATTAATCTAAATATTTATTTCCTTAATTATTGATCTAAGCCCTAAGGTCATATTTGAAAATACCGTTTATACTTATTAATTTATTTTAATATTAATGGAAATTATATAAATAAAATATTTTTTCTCATATTATATTAGACTGCAATAGTATATACTTAAAAAACATTAAAATATACACTAAAAGATGAAATATGCAATTAAAATTGTAAAATAAGCCCTTAAAATAGAAAAATGTCAGAGTATGCAAAAATATGACTAAAAAGTTTCATTTATTAAATGTTATATCATGAAACAAATTTTCTGCTCACTTAGCATATCATATAATTAATTAGAATAAATATGGAATGCATACAAATCCGCACTTTCTTAATAACTAATTATTCAAACTCAATGTTTTAATAATAATAATAAAAAAAAAACATCAGAGATGTAGACTACTGAATCATTTGTACCAATATTGAAAATTTGATTGCACTTTATAATAATAAATATCTAATTACTTAAAGTTTTAATAAAACATTCTCTATAGGTAACTATAAGTGTACGACGCACGTATTCTCGAAAAAGGGTCTATGGTACTTTTGACGAATTGAGGTTCACTTATTTAAATCTAAAGTACATCAGCAGCTAATAACTATAAGAAGTATATATTAACAATAAATCTTTTCATTTATTATATTTACCATTTGATTTTTAATTTAATTAATATATTTTGGTAAAATTTGTTTCATTCTTACATCTTGATCTAAAATAGGAAGGTAGATATTCAAAATGTATATCATTTATAAAACTAAGTAGGTACTTTACTTATACTAAATGTTCTTTATTATTATAAAACATAAAACCAATAAATATTTTATTATTAAATATATGTTTCAGAGAAAAATATTTATTAGTGACAAATAAATCTACTGAAAAAGATAAAGAAAATGTAATTACAATAGTTCAACATGAATTGTCACACCAGTGGTTTGGTGATCTTGTAACATGTTCTTGGTGGGATTATACTTGGTTAAATGAAGCTTTTGCTACATTATTCGAATATTTTGCAGTTCATGTGGTTAGATAATCAAAATTCGATTGTTTTATGAATCACAATTAGTTAATCAATAATTTTTCAATTGTCTTTTACAGATAGAACCTGACTGGCGTATTGGAGATATATTTGTCATTGAACAACATCAAAAAGCATTAGTTTACGATCATATATCACGTCATCCAATCACAGCAACTGTTAAAGAACCAAATGAAATTCAAAATATTTTTGATATAATTACTTACAACAAAGGAGCTTCAGTGTTAAGAATGTTAAAACATGTATTGAATGATGATATATTTAGAACATCTTTAACATTATACTTGAATACTTATAAGTAAGTAAAAAAAAACCTGAGATGGTTATTATTAATAAAAAGTATTACTTTCACTTTTTAAAAGACATCAACAATCAGAATTCCTTAAAGAGGAAGTTTATAAACGTAAATACTTTAGGATTTTAACTACAATATTTTTTAATTATTTTAGGTACCTATTTCGTTATAGGTTTGGTCAATTATAATTTTAAATAAATATCAAAGAGTAATTAAGCACCTTTTATCTAATAATAATATTAAGAAGAAGGAAAATGTTGACATAACTAGTTAATCTCTCGAATTAGTCCTAATTTAATTACTCTCCCTTTCACAAGTATTACATTCCTAGGAATTTTAATTTAAAGTTATTCATTAATGAAAAAAAAAGTTATTTTATTAAGTATCTATATTTTTGATGTATGCATGAAAACAATTTTTTATTATAACATTAAATTGAGAAACTTTTACATGATTGTAAATAATTTTTATAATAAAAATCACATTTATAAATATAAATATGATTAATTAAATATAAAAAAATTATCAAGTTCAGTTGTCATGATTGTAAATTTTAACGAAAACTATATTGATCGAAAAGCGAACGGTAAGTTTTGGTCAAAAAGTGATAGTGGTTGAAAAGAGTGATGTCCATTGAAATATAGTAGGTAGGTAAGTGATAAGTATAAATATGTAATAATAATTTTATTTGTAATATATTGATATATATAATTAATATATATGTCTGTAGGTCAATACTTAATAAAGGCATAAAGGTCTTGTATATGACAATATATTAACATACTAATTTTTCTTTAAAAATTAACCAAGTATTATAATTTAATTTTAGATATAAAGCTGTAGAACCAAAAAATTTATGGAATTCATTTGATAGTGTAATATTTGACGCCAATTATAAATCAGGAATATTAGGAAAT
Organism: Melanaphis sacchari; assembly: GCF_002803265.2. Taxonomy (NCBI): domain Eukaryota; kingdom Metazoa; phylum Arthropoda; class Insecta; order Hemiptera; family Aphididae; genus Melanaphis; species Melanaphis sacchari. Next base: position 1,931,801 of record NW_020271335.1, read on the forward strand.
ACAATTACAGTTGAAGAGTATATGAGGTCATGGACTGATCAAGCAGGATATCCTGTAATAAATGTCGATTCAGGCAATCCCAACTTTCTTATTGTAACTCAAGTATGTTGTATTTATTTAAGTATTAACATTAGAATTATTCAATAATATTCATAGGTGTGACTAGAACTAGTCAACTAGGTATGAACCGAAGACTCTCCCTGCGGAAACTAACTTTCATGTTTCACTATAAATTTAATATAAATATTATTTTTTAAGTAGATACCTAATATTATGATCTGATGTCTGTCCACTGTTTCAAATCTTAATTTAAATTATTTTACCTATAAACCTATACGATTGACTATAAGGATTTAATTTCGATTGACTTTGTGAGAAACTCTCAAATTAATAAAATAATTTTAGATACTTATTGACGTTATATACAATGATAATGTGTTTTTCATTTTTGTGTCTGTAATCACGTTTTGGAGTAGTAACAATGGTCTAATCATCAACATGAACTTGAAGATTTGAAGTTTTCATTAAATATTTTGTATCAACATTTTTAAAATATCACTTTTTTGTACAATTTATAGACATTTGAGATGTTTTACTTATGAGTTTATATAAATATATATTTTTTTTTTTAGGGAAGAATTGAACATTAATTCACATTTAATTAAAAATTTTAAAAAAAATAGCGTAGCCAAAGATATATTTTTTTATAAGCGACTGAAATTTAAATATTGACTATATTATATACTTAAACGTAAAACATTTGTTAGTTATCTGTGTAGTGAATATTAGTATGGTAATAACTACTGAAAAAATATTTTTGGAACAATTTTAAATGTTCTGTCAACAAACTATGGGTAGAACTATTCATTAAACATCTCAGATTGTCTTTAATTGCAAAAAATAAAAATTATTATTTTCCTACACGTTAGCTAATAATCAATATCTTCAAATGAATCGTATAGTATAACTGTATAAGAATTTCACATAATTTCTAAATTACATATTATTTTTATTTCAAGTATTATAACATACATTTTTACTTACAAATGTTATATTTTTCGATGAAAGAAGGGATACAATCACGGTTGTTACATTTTCACTATTTTCGTCATATTTTATTTTTTTATTTTTTTTTATTTTTTTGTTTTTTATTAGTAATATTATATACGTAAGAAAATTAAATAAGAATCACATAAACTATACTTTTCACCGCACTAATAAATTGTTGGTAAATAAAACTAGTCGATTTCAGTATTCAGTAGGTACTAATATCATTGACTTGAGAACACGATTGATCAACTAATAAAGATAATCTTTATTGCAACAATAGAATATTATATAGATACATTATTTTACAACACATATATTATTTTAATATTGCAGCACCCCCTATAAGCGAAGGTATGCGAACTAATAGAATCGAGTGAATCGACCATCTTTGATTCATGGTACCTATTCTACAAAGTTAATAAGAATATATCGTTGAAAATGTCTACATTACAAACTAAATAATATTAATTAATATCATTATTTTCAAATCAATAAACCATCTTACTGGTAGACAGCATACAAAAATGAAATCCTATTCAGTATTCCAGTAATAAATAGTAAAAATAAACTTGGGTCATGTATATATAATAATATGTATGTCTGGGGCATAAGTGCATTAAATTACATTTTAAACAATAATTTAGCTCAAAAATAAACTGAAGGAGCTAATTTAAGACTTTAGGGTGCTAAACACCCCCTGGCACCCCCGTATGTGCGCCAATCAGAATTATTACTTTCACGTTCCTACCACTGGTCTTGATTATTACCTATAAATGACGTGACGATAATTAGCAAATACATTATAAACGTACATGATATGGTCTATTGTCTATACCATATAATACACAATATACGCATAAGTTATAATATCTAACATGACATAAATATTATATACCTATACGTATATTATATTTATATAGGTAGATATCTACACAAATGCCTAGCAAAAATTAAATTAAGATTTTTTTTGAAAATATTAGAATTATTGTAGAAATTGGATTGGGAAAACTGCACTACAATTGTATTTAGGTAGTAGCAAAAACAAGGAGTAATATATAATTAATTTATGAATAAGAGCTTTAATAAATAGGTTTCTCTTGCTACAAAGGTGGTTTGTTCATGTCTATAATAATGTTTGATATAGGTATCAATAATGAGCTCACTAAACAGTAAACACAATTAGATAAGTAGGGATCTGATTATTTATTTAAATGACTTGGATATAATTATTTTTACAGAAACATTATGAAGTGGATGTGCCTAAATTAAATTATACAACTTTGTGGTATATTGGTCTTACATATACTAGTCAAAAATACCAACAATTTAATAATCTTCAACCAACTGTTTGGATGAATAATACAGAAACCGAAGTAACTATACCACTAATGAATGATGCAGGATGGGTAATATTTAATCTTCAATCAACAGGTACCTATGATTTTATCCAATACCATTTAATTTATTTTATAGTACTTATTGATTTATATTATCATTTGCAGTTTTAAAATAATAATTAGATTTATTAAAATAAATGTAAATATTTGTTTAAAGGTTTTTATAGAGTTAATTATGATATTACGAATTGGTATCGACTAATTGACGAGTTGAGGTCTAACCCAAAAACAATACATGTTCTTAACAGAGCACAACTGATTGACGATTCATTTAACTTAGCAAGAGCAGGCGAATTGACACACTCTGTACCATTTACTTTAGTGTCTTATTTAGAGAATGAAGATGATTTTATTCCATGGTACTCGGTGAAAAATAGTATGTCATACATTGTAGAACGGTTAAGACGCTGTCCACATACTGGAGCTCAAGTACAAGTAATATAACTGTTTAAAAATCATATTTTTCAAACATTTAAAATGTAATAGAAAATTTTTAAAATCTTAGGATTTTGCAAAAAGGTATGCAGAAATAGCATACAAAAAAGTCAGTGACCAATACGAGAAAAATGACAGCCAACATTTAACAAAGACTAGTATGCAAGCATTTTCAAATTGGGCGTGCAAATTAGATGTTGAATCATGTGTTAATTCATCTTTAAATTATTTTAATGAATGGGAGAAAAATGGAACAGAGTAATTTATAAATTGAATAATTAGTGTAATTATAATTTGTTCTAAATTAATTCCTTTATATTTCTATATTTTTTCTCAATAGAATTCCACCAGATGTTAAAGAAGCAGCCCTTTGTAGTGGTGTCAAAAGTGGAACTGCTGAAACATGGAATAAAGTTTTTGAATTATTTAAGGATACTATGTCAACCTCAGAAAGGCAAGCATCACTATTAGCATTGGCTTGCAGCACAAATGGAACAATATTGTCAGGGTAAATAGTAAAAAATATTGATAAAAAAAAGTAATGAAATGATTAAATTATAAAATCAAAAATAATATTCATTAAATTTTAGGTATTTAAACCTTTTACTTAATGATGATTGTCCAATACGTCCACAAGATTATAAAACTATGTTTAAATCACTAACATCAACTCCTATTGGTATTAACGTAACAACCGACTTTTTACAAAACAAAATCAATGAAACTCTGAGAAAAATGTGGGAAGGTGAAGAAATGATTATGCTAATATACTCATACTTGGCTTCAAATGTAGCAACAATGAAAGAAATAAATGAGGTATATTAGATATTTTAAAATAAAGCTATAATAATGTTACCGTAATGACTAATAATAATAATTGAATATAATTTTATTTCTTTTGAGACATGATAAATGTTTAAATTTATGGTATTTTTTAAATTATATTTTCAGTTAAATGTAATCAGAAATTTCACTTATTTATCACCGACATTGAAAAAATCATTTGATGAATCATACATGGAAGTGGAACTCAATTCTGCTTATTTTGAGAGGTGTCATCCTCTTATGCACGAATGGTTCAATCCATCCACTGCTTCTACTACCCAAGCACCATCCAGTGCTATTTCAAATTCATATCAATACATTAATGTCATTGTTTTATCTTTGTTTTTTATAACAATACTAGTAAATATTAATTTTTTCAACGCAATGCAATAATTATCAATATATTTATTGTTTATTAATTGTATATTGATGTATCATTTGAATTGTTAAAAAATAAAAATAGAAAATATAAGCTATTAATTTTTAATAATTTTTAAATGATCTCCCAACATTTTAAACTGATATCTGTGTCTTTTAATTGTTGTTCATCATTATCATTTTCATTGTGCCTCTGTCCAGAAGCTGTTGCTAATAGAGGAAGAGTTGGATGTAAACTGAAATAATATTGAAAAGTTTATTAATTCATTTAAAAAAAATTGAAAATTAATTAAAAAATAAGTTTTAATAATTTTAATAATTTAATATTTTAATATCTATTAGTTTTTACAGCAGAATATATATATATGTAAATGTTCATAAAGTCTGTGTTATTACTAACCTGACACCATTGACACAATCATTATGAACAGGAATTTTAGAATTTAAAGTAAGAACACTTTCTACACCATCAAACTTTTCAATATTCTGGTCTAATTTCCATGTACTAATTTCACCTGTACAATTACCTAAAAATAAATAATATGAATAATATTTTATAATTGTCAAAACTTATAAGTAATTCACACAAATCCATTAACGTATATAAGTATAGGTAGTTGAAATATTGAAAGTTTATAATATAAAGTGTTTGTTATCAGTTATCACTTACCTATAATTCTTTAATAATGTATTCAATATAATTCAAATTCTGATTGTTAGAATTTTTAAGTATATTTTTATCTAGATTTTTAAATACCTAACTACTTAAAAAAAATATACTTTTTTAACAATTTACATTTTTTTTTTTTTTTGAATGGTATTTAATTAATGATTTTTAAAAATACTTGAAAATTCCAAAAATTAGAAGTTAAACAAATGCATTTGACAAATCATCTAATCTTTGAATATATATTAGTTATTTAAAAATTAAATAGTTTTACCTGAAATTAAATATTGTCCATCTGATGAAATATCAAAACAAATTCTTTGATTAGTAGTCACTGTTCTTTCAGCAGAATATAGAGTTTGACCAACATTCCTTAAATCCCAACACACAATATCATTATCACCTTTTCTACTACCCGAATATAATTTCAACCCATCAGGTGAAAATTGTAATTGGGTAATTCCTGACTTATGTCCTCTTAATATGTACATAAGTTGATTACCTCCATATATACCTAGGCAATATATTTTGTTAAATAAACAATATTACAGTAATAGTTTAAAAAAAGAACTCACCAATATCTTTACTATAAGTACCAACAGCAAAAATACTCCTGTCTACTGGGTTCATGGCTATAGTTGATATAATTGATCTATGTAAATCTGCTTTAGTAGATATTTCAGTAAATTCACGTCCCGGGCGGTCTGTACGGAAAATATTTAATTTTCCATAACTACCACAATAAATTTCTTCTCCAGACCAGTTAAAACATAATGAGTTAACATGTGCAACTTCATCAACACTGTTAAATAAAAAATGTTATGAAAACATGTAATACACGATAAACTTATATAAATTAATATTTTTATACAATTCATAGGCAAAAAATTTGAAGTTTAAACATACATATATAATATCTAATATATAAAAATCTCGTGCCACAAAGTTTGTTACCAAACTCCTCCGAAACGGCTGGACCGATTTTCATGAAATCTTTTGTGTATATTAAGTGGGTCTCAGTGAGTGATGTTAACTATTTTTCATACCCCTAGGTGTAAAGGGTGGCTCACCATAAATATGTATAACAACTGTTGGATATCGGCGATGGAAAATACAAAAAAATTAAAAATAAAATATAAAAATAATAAATAAAATAAGATACAACAGTTGTTGCCAGGGAACTATATGCGATAAATACGCGGTCATTTAATATTATGAAAAAAGATGGAAACGTAATCTACGTAAATAATTGTACATAAGTACATAGAGCATTTACATCCAATTCATTCCTTCGTCTAGCATTCGAGTATAGGCCTGATATTAAATATTACGCTCATTCGAAAGTAGAGATTGGTGCTATGGACAAGGAATGTCCGCATGGTAATGCGCTTAAGTTCAAAAATGAGCTAGCCGGTATGTGTTGCGTGTCAGGAAAAGTGCAACTACCGGAAATTGAAACCCCACCTGAACCATTGAACGGTTTACTTATCGGTATAGATCCAGATTCTAACCTGTTCCTGAAGTCAATTCGAACATTCAATTTATGTTTTCAAACGACATTGTTCGGAGCAACAGAGATAGTTAAAAATAATGCTGCAAATGGTCAACAATTTAATTCAACATTCAAAATCAAAGGCCAAGTTTATCATAGAGTGGGCTCATTGCTACCAATGCCAAACAAACCACATACATTTTAGTAATTTTAAATTTATTAGTTAAGATATAAAAAATTAGTATTTGGTGTTTTGTTATTCTTATGGGCCGTCATCATTCTCAGTGCTCCATTCATCTCAGTCATATAACAGTATACGACATTCCCTCTCACTTACAATAATTTAATTATTTTTTATTTGAATACCAATATATTCATTAGAAATAATTTATATGGCAAAACAACGTTTGCTGGGTCAGCTTGTATATATATATAAATATGATTACATAATACAGTAAATAGGTGTACCTAGAACCAGATTAAGGGAGGAGCAGAGAGCTACAATCCTATAATTACAATATTATCTACAGCTACCTAGTAATTTGAAATCAATAATGTAATAAGTTTTACTAGCTTTTGAAAGTCTAAAATCATACTTAAACTAAGAAGAAAATGTCTATGCCAAGTAAATATTATTATATATTTAATAGTTTTTAAGTTATTGATGAATAGATAAAAATAAACATACTGATCATATACTCTATAAGTTGCTTCTAATTCTCCATCTATAGAGTTCCAGAGGTGAATAGGTGATCGGTTGCTAGTACTCAAAATTCTGAAAATATGACAATAACTATTGATGTTACACTTTATATTACTTGAATTAATATTTAAGTTTATATACATTTACTAACAACTTTACATCATCACTCTTTTGTACAGTGTTCGGGTACCATACATAATCGTATATAGTACCACCTTCTTTTACTTCATTGACTTTATGAAGTTTTTTATATAGTTTTGTTTCATCTGTTACAATATTAAAAATCCGAAGTTTATTGTCTTCACTATTTGTTAAAATACTAAGACCATCAGGTGACCTATTTGTAATAATAAATAGTATTATTAACAGAATTATTGACAGTTTAATTGTTTTACCATTTGCATCCTTTTAAACATTGTTGAAATTCTTTGTCATTCACAAGGAAATCATCAGAACATGAACAAATGAGTTGTAAGTTTTTAAATTGAATAGGTTGATAGATTTCCATATTTTTTTCTTGAGCATCTATCAATGATTCTGTACTCAATACTAATTAATTTTAAAATTGTAATTCAAGTTTTAAATAAGGTAGTTACGAGTAATATGATAGAATTTAAAATTTAGTCTATTATTTAGTTTTGGACTCAACAATAAATAATAAAATATCGTAAAAATTTAAAATGCATGCTAAAACTCAATTGTCACTAAATTATTATTGATGTATACAATATGTTATATTAATATAAAGAAAACACAACGATGAGAAAATATTTTAATTTAACTAAAAACGACAACATTCATAACATTGTAATTTAAATGTTTTAACAGTTCACGGAAAGATCTTGGAATCGTTTAGTAAAAACTAAAAGCCAAAGGATAAAATAAAATTAAAACACATTTTAAAATTTTGATAAGTGATAACGCGTTTTGCATGTAGTTAGAAGTGATAATAATGGCTTTTGATAAAGCTAGTTACGGTTTTAATAGATTAGATTGGTAATAACCACAGATTATATGAAAACAGATTGTGCACTTAGATGTAAACAAAAAATGACCTGATAAGGTTGTCTCCAAAATCAATGTGACCATTTCAACGGACTAAAAATATTTGAACCTTATCATATAATGGTGGCTTACCTGATAGTGATACCGGAACAATGCTTGTAAACATTTTGTTATGATCTTATGAACTCTGGGTCTCTGAGACTCTGACTCTTCCTTGTCGTGCTCTGACTTGTGATTTTCACGTGTTTGGAAATTGGTGTTCTGATTGTTTTTAAATTTGAATTCGTTTGTTGAAATTGTTTTTCACTAAAGTTTGCAGTAGTCATTTATTTCGTAAAAAAACCTTTTTTATAGTATTTATATTGTCAAATTTGTTTCATAAAATTGTACACAATCTAATACTATAAAAATGACTATTTGTGCAGTCAAATTTTGCAACAATAAAATGTCACAAACAAAAAACATTAGCTACTTCAGATTTCCAAGCGACCAATTGAGGTGAGTGATTGAATTTGTTTTATAATTTTCATGTATATGCATTATAATTTGATGTATTACTAATTTACTTTAGGTGTAAACAATGGATGGAAAATTGTCACACTGTAAATTTGTTAAAAAAAGACCCTGCTATTTTATACAAAAATTACAGAGTGTGTGGTGTTCATTTTGAAGACAATATGTTTTTAAATCCAAGTAGCAGGAACCGTCTTACAATGAATGCCGTGCCAACAATATTTAGTGGTAAGATTTTGTTTACTAAAATTAATATTTTTATTACTCCGTGAAAATTATTCTAATTTGCTTTTGCTTTTGCTTTTTCTGTGGCTACACGGCTGAGAGATGCATATGGATAGTTCAGCTACCAAAATTCTACTCAACAAAGTGATTGATGAAATTGATGCACCCCCAGAGCTCTGAGGGTATTCAGTGAATTGCAGATGTTGACTTAAGTTTATTTACATTAATTTAATTATTATACATTTTTTTTTCTTCTTGTAAAGTTAGCTAGTTAGATTTTTTTTTTTAGTTTAGTTTTAACTGCAAATAATTGTAAAATTATTTTAATTTAATTTAATTAAATAAAATGTATTTTACTATTAATAAATGTTATGATTTTTTTCAATGCATCTACTAATGCCATGCAAATTAATGAACTACTTTAATATTAAAACAAAAATATAATTTATAGCTGAAATATTGTATGAGAGAGAAAAAGAAAAGAAATTGATAGAAGAAAAGGAAAAAGAAATTGGAGAAGAAAGGGAAATGCAAGAATTCGAAACTCAGGTTGCAATGGCTTCATGTTCCAGTCCATCACATTCATTATCTTACAGTGATAATGTCCCGGATAATGTATATACAAATGTCAGTGATGTGTCTAGTTGCTCTTCCGTTTCTAGTAAGCTGCAAGTATCTACTAGTGATTCATCCTGCCAAACTCCACTTTATCTAACTAACAAAACTCCAAGAAAATTGAAACTACAAAACGAACTTCAGTCCAAAAACAAAAAAATTAAAGAAATGAAAAAACAAATTAATGCCATAACTCAACAATTAGTACAAGTAAATACTGTTGAACAAATGTTAACGCTATGTAAGAAGTTTTTACCTCCTAGTTTGTTTTTAATTATTAATACGCATGTTAATCGTAGAGATACAAAAGCAGTTGGGTATAGGTATAGTAATGAATTTAAACAATTAGCTCTTACCATTTATTTTTTGGGACCAAGGGTGTATAAGTTTTTGCAATCAACTCTTGCCCTGCCTAATCCATGTACACTAAGACGTGTAACAAAAAATTATGAAATAACTCCTGGTCTTAATGATTTATTGTTTAATTTTTTACAATTTAAAATACAACATTTTTTACCTGAATCATTAGAATGTGTGTTGTGTGCGGATGAAATGTCCATAAAAAGTAATTTATTTTATAACATAAGTAAGGATGAAATAATAGGATTTAATGAAACAAACAATCGCAAAACGTATGATCCAGCTAAATTTGTACTTGTATTAATGATTCAAGGCGTAAATTTTAATTGGAAGCAACCAATTGCTTATTTCTTTGTTTCGAACAGTTGTACAGGTTTTGATTTGCAGGACATAATTTTAACCAGTATTTTAAAACTTGAAAATATTAAAATTAATGTTAAAGCATTTGTTAGTGATATGGGTTCCAATTTCATAGGCCTATCAAGTAAACTTCAAGTTAGTCCCGAAAGGCCATATTTTGAAATTAACAATAAAAAAATAGTGTATATATTTGATCCACCACATCTTTTAAAAGCCACCAGAAATATGTTTTATCAACATAATTTTAAGTTCAATAATGAATTTATTAAAAAAAAACATTTGATTTTATTTTATAATCAAGATAGTAAAAATAATGTTCGCACTGCTCCTAAAATAACATATTCTCATATATTTCCTGGACCTTTTGAAAAAATGCGTGTTTATTTAGCAGCACAGGTGTTTAGTGAGAGTGTCGCAGCTGGAATGCTAGTTTTCTTAGCATCAAGTCACTTATCTTATACTTCATTACCTACAATTAACTTCATTCGAAATATGGATAAACTTTTTGATATCTTTAATTCATCTAAACGACCTGGCTTAAAAATTTTTAATAGACCTTTTAAAAATACTGATACCCAAATTTCCCATTTAAAATTTATGGAAAACTTTTTTAAAACACTACAAGTATTTAACAAAAAAACAAATGTTGAAGTGACAAACCAAATGAAATTTATTAGAGGTTGGTTAATTTCAATCTCTGGTTTATTTCATTTGTGGGAGTCACTAAAAGTTATTAATACTGATGAAAATTATGTTTTGTATACAAACCGAATTAACCAAGATAGGTTGGAAAATTTATTTGGCACATTTCGCACCCAACATAATGGAAATAATATTAATCCAACTCCCATACAATTCATCTGGTCATTTAAACAAAATTTTTGTCTTAATTATTTTACTCATTCAGAGAATGCAAATTGTATAGCAGACTTTGATGAAATTTTATCTAAAATAAAGACTGATACTTTTAATGACGAAACCAAAAAAATAATATTTCAAGATAAAAATCCATTTAAATTTAAAAAAAATACACTTACAATAGATACCCCAGATTATAGAAATTTATCTATACCCGAGAAAAATGCTTTTACATATGTTTGTGGGTTTTTAATGAAAAAATGTATAGAAAAACATAGTTGCGAAGTTTGTATTCATTATGCAAAATCACAAAACAAATTGGATGAGTCTTTCTTACTTTGTTATTTCAAAGCATATGAAAATTCAGAAAAGTCTATGTATGGAAATTTAATGATGCCACAACATGAATTTTACAATTATATAGATGAGTTAGAAAACATTTTTATAAATAGGTTTCCACAAATAGCTATTGAGAATGAAGTAGGTATTAAGTTAAAGCTAAGCATGACTAATGTTGTATTTCGACATCCGTGTCCACTGTTTAATAAAGAATATTTAATTAATTATTTTATAAGGTTTAGGATTCATGCTGCTATTAAATTTTTAAATAGAAATTTAATTTCAGAGAAACAAAAAAAAAATAGAAAGTTATGTATTTTAAATCATTTATAAATTAATTATAAGGATAATCATGTTTTAAATTTATAATATGTATTAATTTTTAATTGTTTATATTAAAAAATTTAAGTTGTTTGTAGTTTACCTATATTATAACATTATTTAATTGTCAATATATTGTTGTATACTGTGATAAATTTAAATAAATATATTTTTGTGCAAAAAATATTTTACTTTTCTGTTAATTAACGTACTAAAGTTCGAATAACTTGTAAGTTGTAAAGTTCACTGGTTTAATTCAAATTTCAAAAATATGGTATGTATATACAATAAATTAGCATTGCTATTTGTGGTCACACTGATTTGGGAGCCGACCAATCAAAGCACCTTATTCATTTTTTACATTGCAACATACGAAGTGCACAATCTGTTTTCATATAATCTGTGTAATAACCATAGTCTTAGAAAATCTTTTAAGACCGTGGTAATAACTCATAACTTAATATTATAATATTCATTGTTTAAACGCGGCACACGCTATTAATTATTATGTAATTACTAAAGTAGGTAGTATAATACATTAATACGTATAGTAAAGTTATTACGACGGGGAAAACTTGACATCGTCGGGACTAGGACCGACATGTATGAATCAAAAGTTTTATCAATAATCATTAATCAATGTTAGGTTTAAACGTGTAAAAAAAGCACTACCGGAAAATGTCTAATTGTTGAAATTAATAACCATCCGAATATGAATGACAAATATATGCCATATTTTGCTCAATAGAGAACATAACGGTGACACGGCATAATGGACAATATTAATAAATTATAATTCATATCACGGTCGGATGATATTTTTTTTTTTTAATATATTTACAATCTGTTATTTAAAACAATAAGTAATAGCATCTAAAATCAATGGTAATAGTTAACAAAAATTTTTATTATAATATAGTGCATGAATAATTTGTGAAGAGAATTGTTCATTAATAACACCTCAGAATGTTTTTTTTTTTTTTAATTAGTTCAAATTGTTTTTTTAATAAAGCAAATCTCTGGACCAATAATTTTGTTTTAGACATCGTTTAACGGTTTAACATTATTAGGGAGAGGTGAGGAAAAACATGTTGCTGATGAGTGGATTTAAGTGGCTTAATAATTTAATGTGGAAACGTTTATACTGGTTTTTAGTAAGTTCGTTGACGATGGGTATTTTAAAGTCTTTATGAAGTGATTCATTGGTAATAAACCATGGAGCTCCGGTTATAATTCTAAGGGTAATAGATTGGAAGGCTTGGATAAGACGTATCTATGTTAGATAACAAGAGCCGTCAATAAAAAATACTCGAGTATGTAATGTGTATTTGATTAAATAAAAATATGCAAAAAAAAAAATGGGAAAAAATATAAAAATATGACACTGGTACTGGTCACAAAATGTCAAAAATAAGTATTTGAAAGTTTAAAACACTATTTTATATTCGATCTTTAAAGTTAAAATTACTAGAAAATTCTTCAATATACTATTTTACTATCGAAATTTGGAATTTATAGTATGTATTTTTGGCATTCAAATTTAATTTGAATCATAAATAACATGAAACTTGCTCACAATATTCACTACGATGATTATATCAAAACACATACTAATATCTAACTGTATGTACTATGTAGTATAGACGTAGGTATAGTTGAAGAATAATCTTAAATTTTATTTATATGATAAGATATAGGAAAGAACGGATGTCTGTGACACCGTGCAGCACATTTGGCGTCGCAAGCATGTCTATCATTCGGCTGTATCGTTTTTAAGCGCATCGACGGCTGGCAGTTCGAATTCTACCGGCGGGGCACCGGGGCGAAAATGACGTATCGGACTCAAACCAGTGCAGTGGTTTACCCAGTTTTCGCCCCGGAATCTCCGTCATTGTCTGCCGCGCCACTAGTATCCAAGTGCATGTCATCGCATGGGTCACTCTTGAAGTCCGTCGCAGTCGCACCGACAACCTAACCTATCCTCGCGCGCCCGCGACTCTATGTCCGACACTCCGCTCGATTGCCCTGGACCGATTGCGGTAACTAGAATATAAATAATCAGTGGCCATAATAGTTCTATGTTCACGAACGCCATCGGTTCTCTTTCCCCCTTTTTTTTATCCATCCATCTTGTCATAGTTTTTAAGTATTTTTGTTATTGTATTTGGGTAATTTATACATTATGACAAATAGGTACCTACTCTTGTTGTACAATATATTATATTGTAGTATAAACAAAATGTTTTGTATATACAAAAAAATATTTTTCATGTTACCTATTATTTATTATTCATATTGCAAGGTAATAACCTACCTTCATGTATTATTGTTTAAGTTGAAATTGATTATATCCAACAAAAAATCTGAAGACCTATTGCTCTACTGTACAATAAGTTTTAAATGTAGTACCACGACTATTGGATTTCAAGAGAGATCACTGTAGTCTGTAATAGATATGTTTAGAAATGTGAATTCGAGTCGGATTTTCATATTAAATAAGAGTAGTATTTTTCGTAATTTATTAAAAATAATATCTTTTAAAATTCTTTGTAAGTGAATACCCAAGGTCGGAGACAGAATATGAAAATAACTCTAATAAAAAAGTTTAGTCTCGTGACGAAGCGGGTAATACCGATGTTTGGTTGAAGTAGGCTTTTTTTAATATATTAAATAGATAGGTACCGATAAAAAAATTGCGGTATGAAAAACAAAGCTGGAGTAAAATAATAATATGTTTACGTGATTATAATTAACTAATCTATAATCTATAATACAAGTAATATCAAATAATTTAACACAATCCTAAAAATAAAAATAAAACTATATCATTTTATCGAATGTTTGTTTCTATTTTTTAACAATACAAATACAAATTTTAAATTTAACTAAAATATTTTTAAGTACATTTCATTAAATTTTGTCTGCAATTATGTGATTTTTGAATACAAAATAATATCTGTTATCATATAGGTAGCGGTTTTCACAATCCTGATGTGTAAAAAGTTAAAAAGTATCTGCAATCGTGTTTCACCTTTGTATATTAGTACAGCGATTCCTATTAGGATTTCGGAGAGAGCTAAGTATTAATTAAAAGAAATACTTGCATGCGACATATAAAGCTAATAACATTTAATTTGCACAATATTGATCTAGAAAAGGGTCTTTGTTTAGTGAATTATTTTTCCCGATTGTAAAAATTCTTCAGTCACACTTTTAATGGCAATAAGATTTAAAAATGAAAACAATTTATACTATAATTTTAATTTTACAAAAAAATCATAGTTAAATTAATCAATTCATATTATTAATATAGATACTATATTTATTTAAATATTTAATTGAAATCAATATTGTTTAATTATACTTCGATATTGATGGACGACCAACACAAAACTTGTTTTAGGGCCATATAGTGGGGACAGTCGCGGTTAAATATACTGTATAAGGTCCAAGGCTACTACATTCGCTTGATTCGTTCAAAACACAGTACAGTAGGTCTGGTATCACAAAATTACTCAGGTTGCTCTCATCTAAATAGAAAAATTGGATGTTATTATAATTTTTTTAAAATGAAAACTATTGTACATATAAATATTATACTATTTATTTTATGTTTCTCCAAAAAGTCATCAGAAAAATCAGTTACGCTTGGCTTAAATGAAGGTATGTACGAGATATTTTTTTTAAATACATAATAATATGAAAGTATATTATTATATTAATATATTTATATATTGTTACTAGTTATAATATAATACTACTATATAAAAAATGTCTTAAATAAATTATATACTTTTGAAAATATTATCAATCAATGAAGAAGAGTACCCAGAATACATATTTTTGTACTTATACTGCAATGATTTTAATATAATTTATTATAAACCATATAAAAATAGTGCAGTTAACAAAAAAATAAAAAAGGTGGTTAAATGAGAATTAATCTATTAATAAAATTACTGCACAGTACTAGTTGTCGAATGAATCACTTTAATGAGTGTATTAAATTTGAAGTCAATGGTATATCATTGTATACAAAAAACCATTTTAAACAAAAACAGTTTGTCAGCTTACATCACTAAATATAGTTAAAAAAACATTTATGAGACTTTTATGTATCTATTACCTATTGGCTATATTATTATATTTTATTTCTAATGCAATGTTTTCGACAAAAATATATTCAATCTTCAGTATTAATTATAGTAAAATAAATCATTTACCTAATTGGCGAAAATTTATAGTAGATATGGTTATACATTCTTAATTATAATAAAATATTTAAAAAAATGCGTTATAACTAGAAATAGCAATTTTATGGGTTTTAAATATAATCGCTTATAAAGTTGAAAACTGAAATATAATATTTTCATGTAGGTACCATGTAGGTAATATTATGTCTTATCATGTACCTACCTATAGTATTCCAAAAAACACGCACATCATTATAAAACCGATATACTTATTGTTCCGTTCAGAATTTAAAATATAAATAGAAAATATGATGGGATATTTTTATAACTTTACTGCACTTTTCTTAGGTGATACATGCAAAAAAGGCAATGGATTGGAATCAGATCATTCTTGTAAGCGTTCTGAAAATTGCGAATCCTTGAAAATAATGATAGCAGATGGAATACATCTTGATTTGTGTTCGTTTGATGGATTAAATCCAATATTTTGCTGTCCACCAAATATTCAAAAAATAGATATTTTAAATAACTCGATGAATAAAATACCAAGCATTGTTAACGAAAGTATTAGCAGTTGTATTGATACATTTTTATTTTTATTTTCACCATATGCAAATATTTTAACGATAAATTATTTATCTATAGAGTGTCAGGAGTATTCTAAGTTAATGAACAAGTTTAAAATGGAAGATACTAATTTGACTACAAAGTTAACAGAATCAACAACAGAGTCTAGATTTACAAAAAAATACACTAACGTAAGTATTTCCCCGTGTTATGATGGTAAATTGTTATTTAACAGTGAATTTATAATAGTTGAACAAATGTGTATTTAAATTATAATCTATATATTAATAATGTATTGTTGATAATTGATTTTATTGTTAGCCGTTTTTGATGGACTGTGAAGCAGATTTAAAATCGTCAGTAACGAATATTGCAATAGAAATGTACCAAAAAGTTATTAAAATATCACAACACACGGAAGTTTTTTCAATTAATATTCCATTGGCTGAACCAAAGGAATACCCACACATGGTAAGTATTTAAATTAAATAGTTATCAATTTTTTTATAATATATAACTAATAGATTTATAACTTTTAGGCGATAATTGGTTTTGGGGAGAAGCCGGAAGATGGCTTGTGGGGTTGCGGAGGTTCACTGATTAGTGAAAGATGGATATTAACAGCTGCTCATTGTGAAAAATTGAGACAGAATGTTCTGTAAATGTCTAGAACTTATAATTAAAATTATTTTAGATAAAAATATCACGCTTAATTAAATCATTTATTAATTATAAATATATACATATTTATGATTTTTTTACCGGAAACCAGGTAATAGGCATATCGTTCACGAATCCAGGTCAAAATTGGTAAAATCCATCTTAGCCTATGCGTTATAACTAAACGAGGGTTAGAATTTTATAATAATCACCGGTAAACAATTGATTACAACTTACAAGTTACAATTGCAAATCAATATTCTACATTTATAAATCGATGACATTAGATAATAATAATTATTGTCATATACCTAATTATACTGTTTTCTTGTTCGTACCTATATATTCTATTCGTTGAACCCTCCTAACCTAACCTAACCTAACCCTAGATTTTTTTTATTCATTTGATGTTGTAATTTGAATAATTTAGATATTTTTATCTAATATCATAAATCATAATGAATATTGGTACAAGAAATTTTTAAATTATTATCTTATTAAATGTTTAGTTATAATAATATATACTTAATATATATTTTTCATTTTACCGTGATCACTATTTATCAGTATTTGTTCCTAAAAAAAAAAAAAAAAAAGTCTGATATTTTCTAAAGTATAAACTTATTAGGAAGAAATATTAACTTTGTTTCTATTTTTATACATACATGTCTGCTTGAAGAAAAATGGCGCGTTGGGCACGATTAGGAGATTTAAACTTAATCTTAACAACAGACGACGCTCGACCAAAAGACTATCGAATTGTGCGGCATGTTATACATCCATGTTTTAAACCACCTTCGAATTACAACGATATCGCTCTGTTCCAGTTGGAAAGAAACGTTGAGTTCTCCGAGTACGTAATGCCAATTTGTCTTAATTCAGATCCGTTTTTAGACCCTCAAATACAAGTAGCAACTAGTTGGGGAAAACCTTCTTTCGGTTAGCTTTTACATATATATTTAAATACTCATACACGTGTGTCAACTGTCTAAAAATTCAATAAGTACGAATTTTCAGAATCTATTTCAATGAGTCATGATTTGTTAAAAGTAGAATTGAATATCGTCCCTGGGAGTTTTTGCAATGATAGTTATGGCATTAGAAATGCCAAGTTAAAATATGGCATATTAAACGACAGAATGATTTGTGGGAGTCCATTAGAAGGCACTACCGATGTTTCTGCGGTATGATATTTATCTTTTAAAGCCATATATTTGTTCGATATAAATAATACATTTATTGAATTTTTTAGGGAGATTCTGGCGGTCCGCTTCAATATAAACACAATGGTTCAAGCATACATACCCAATATGGAATAATATCATTTGGAACAACTTTTGGAGATGGTCCTGTAGTGTATACTAAAGTATCAAAATATATTTCTTGGATTGAAAATATCGTCTGGTCTTAAATTAAACTTAAATTAAATTATAAATATACTATAATGAGTATAATGATCGTGTTATTAAAATATCAACAGTTATTATATTTGAAATAAATGTGAGTGTGTTTTTTTTAAATGGGTATATTTATTTAGCTATTAAAAAATATTTTTTTATTAAATGTATAATTTTATACAATGCACTAATAACTTAAAACCTAATCTGATAAGTACCTATATGTTGTTTTTTTATGCATAAAGAATGAGTTTAAAATGAAATTATACTTGGTTAGGTTAGGTGCACACTAACTCCCTTGCACTTGTTCAAATTTTGATTTTTTGAATTTTAGTATAGATAATATAGCGTTTCTCAACCTTTTTTATTTACATACCCATTTAAACTCTCACCATTGCTTTACTTACTCCAATGGTTAGTAGATACCCGTTGTCCATAACTGTATTCAGTAAAACACTAAAATTTCAATTAAACATCTCAAACGCGCGGGACCATGAAAGAGTAACGGATAATTGAATTGGACAGATAAAAGAAAAAGTTCATTTTATATTTATAATTATTATTCATTTTTATATTATAGGTATTAGTATTAATTTATGATGATAAAATAAAATAATTTGAAAAAATAGTTATTTTAGTTTGCTTACATGAATCCCAAACACTTTTATCACAGATAAGTTTTTTTTTAGAAGTATGTTTAGGAATATACTCATTATGGCATGTGATATTATTTGTTTATAATTCACAATATCATCACTATGATGGTGGGTTATGTACAACAAAAGTTGGCGGATAATCGAGGTTTTACTGTATTGTTTTTTTTTTTTTTTGTAGAATTATACACTTAATATTATGAAAAACTAACTTTGTTACAGCAATTATTATATTATTAAATATTTTACAAATAATAAACCATTTCAAATACACCACACTTCATTATTTTAAATACACTTTTTTCACATACTTTTTTATACTTTCTCATGTATTCTCAAATGAGAAACGTTAGTATAGTATACTATGTAAAAGTATTTAAGGAGTAATTATTGATGATAAAAACATTTTTTATTTTAAATATGAGAACCCCTCTTTTTAATTTTCACTTAAATTAGATAACAACTCTTTTTTTTTAGAATACTGTTATAAATTTAAAACTAAATTCGAATGAGTGGTTTCTGATTTGACCAACTTTATGTACTAATAGAGATATAGTTTATAATAATAATACGTTTGGAAAATAGAAGATGTTACCATGATTTGCAAATTATACTAATTAAATAATATTATTATTTTAATTTTTTTATGATTTGTAAAAATGGCAGTATTAACATCAGATTAAATGTTTCATATATTCTACTACTATTATTAAGAATTATCGTCATAATTAAAGCATAAAATATAATAGTAACTACGTAACTACTCGTTTGCATTTTTATTTAATACGTTTTTAGATATTTAAAATAAGTTCTTTGTTTAATAAAACAAAACTGGGGAGTGGAGAGAGAGTAGATCTCCGCAGTTCTCTTTTAAAGTATTTTTCTATTTAAGTAGGGATTAGAGCCAATTTTATATTCAAGACTATCCTGTATAAAGTTAAAAATTGAAGCATTTTATCGACTAATTATTGTGTACAAACACTTAAATAAAAATACACGTATTGTAAAATTAATTCATTCGTTACTCCGCTCAAAATCTAAAACGAATAATTAATTGTATGCATTAAACGAATTTTGTATGATAATAAAAAATATATACCTATAACTAGTTTCAAATTAGTACATAGAAAGTTTTGTTCTAGTATGTAAATGTATGTTTATTTTTTAAGGAGATTATTTTACATTAAATTTAATAAATTGATTATATTTAAATGCATCAATGTCTAAAACAATTTTTTGATTAATAATTGAAAGTAAAAATAGCAGTCATTGATTCAAAAATAAAAGATTTGTATACCACAGGTTACTCCATCAATGATGATAAGTGATAACTATAAAAGTACATTTATTTCAAATATGGCCATTTTTAAGTATTCTTTAAAATTACAATAATCAAAAATTTAACATATGTATTATGTATGTATTGCATTTCCAAGTGTTCTTGGTAAATAAGTAGATAAAGTCTTTAAGAAACACTACCTTTATATAACAAATTGTGTAATTATCCATTATATAGATAGGTAGGTAAAATAAAATTAGAACGTCAATTATCTTTAAGAAACTTAAAAAAAAAAAATGTAATTTAAATTAATCATATTACGTACTTTTAGTACTATGCATCAATGTTTATTTTATCATACTATAATAATTATACATTAAACAAATATTTATTTTTAATTATATAAAAAATTTAAATTCACTGGGAATTTTTAACATCGTCTGATTATTTGCACAAATTGATATCCACATCAGGTCAAAAATTTGATAATCAACGATAATCGACGATCCATTCTATTAATGTTCGATCGTGATTCTATTATGTCACAACAAGTATGTACTGCGCATCTGCGCAGTTCTACTATCAGTTATAACATTGGAAATTATTAAAAACAAATACCTGCTACTACCTATACAAGTTATAGTATTCTATTAGTACTGTATTACACATACCTGTAATACTACAACGGGTATACAGGACTCAGTTTCGATAGTAATAATATAATAAATATTATATAGTATATACTAGCATATTATCATACAACTCGTTATTTAAGTTTGTGGAATATTTTTTTGTTTTTACAGAAATTACGTATAAAAATTTTATTAAAAATGGGAAACAATATATTTTTTAAAGATATGTTATTAAGTATTACATTAATCGTCTTATGCATTTTAAACTCATCATCACAACAAAAAATAAGAAATCTTGGTTTGAACGAAGGTACGTCAATATTTATTTTTACACATCGATAAATTAGCATTTGTGTATAAGTACAAGCATAACAAATCAGACAAAAAAAGTTTAGTATAACTATAGTAATCGTATATTATTTGAAAATCGTAAATATTTTAAATAAAATTAAATCAGTAACATTACGAATTTTTTGATATTACACATATTATATCAAAGAATATGCAATCTACTAAACACATTTTAAATCTTAATATTAGATGTATAAACTAAATTAATTGAAAAAACTTTTATTTTTATTTTTATTTAATGTATTGAAAGTTAAAAAAACACTTTTTTACTATGTTTCGTATAATGGATAATACAAAATAATCTATAGTGTATTAAAATATTTTGGAACTTTAATAAAATTGATAAAATGGCCAATATTCAAATTTAAAAAAATGTACATGCTAATGACTAAAGTACCTAAGTGTTAATTTTAAAATTTTAAACGAAACGATATTAGTAGTTTTCAAAATAATTGAGAAATATAAAAAAAATGGTAACTTTTATCCAAAAACTGTTTTCAAAAAAATCAATTTTGCCAAAAACTATTGACTCAAAACTTTTACAAAATACATATATTAGCGTTTTCAAAACTAAAAATAATATTTTGAAATATTTTAACTCTTTTTGTGCTATTTATAATTATATTTATTAAAGATGTTCCATTTTTATTTTAGTTGTATTTTTTTAATAAAAAATGTGATAAATATTTTTGTTCGAAAATAATTATGTATAAAATTTCTAGTGAGTTTTTCTTACATTGGTTAAAAAGTAGAAACTATCAAAAACGCATTGCCACATTTATTTTGTGTATTTAAAAACGAAATGACTAATTACTAATATAATGAGCAAGACGTCAGACATTTATAATAAAACATATTAAAAATTGTATTAACTATAAATATGTTAAGTCGCCATTAGGCAGTAATTAGGTGTTACAAAAAAAACCAGTTTTATAAAAAAAATTACTATCTTAATAATCTAAAATATATTTTATAATATACAAATATTTCCTATCGATAGTGATACTTATAAATTAAAATAATAGTGCAATGAGAAGATAAAGTATAATTTTCGGTTTTATTTTTTATCTACCGGTGAATAGTAACGTAACGTGAAGCGCAACAGATATTCAAAGAGACTTTAAAGATCAACAGACTAATATTACGTTATTAATAATTAAGTATAATAACAAAAAAAATCATAGAAATTTGTAAAATAAAATAAGAAAACTGCACGTATCTCTATTTTTATTATACCTACAACGGCTAAAACATTGAATTGTTTGTCTCGTACAAATATACTATGTATACAATGGGACACAAAAAAGGTAAGACTTAAGTGGTTAAAGGAAGAAATACATAAACATTTTTATTTATTAAAATAATAATAATTTATGAATATATTATATTTTTGTCATGATCTTGGATGACAGATGTCATTCTATCTCTATCAAAAATATTTTTAATTAAAAAATGAATTGAAAAACATTTAATTTAAGGCTGTTAGAAAAAATAGAAAATCATTGATTTATATGTACTTAATTTTTTTATCTTAAATGTTTATTTAATTTAGGTGATATATGTCGTACAGCTCAAATATCAAATGAAAATTATGTGTGTACTCGTGCAAGAGACTGTGAAGCTTTTAAAGAAAGTATTGTAACTCGTAATTATCTTGATATATGTGGGTTTATTGGTATAGAGCCGATAGTTTGCTGTCCGATGATAGCTAATAAACAGTTAACTGAAATACCAAAAACTAAAAATGGAAATTCAATATTTGCTGATGAAAGTATGAACACGTAGTACCTAATTTATATTATACATTTTTATGTTATTTATTTGTGAAAACTTAATACCAATTAGGAATTATTGCTTGAATTATTTTTTTTAATTTGATATTTGAACTAAGAATAATTATTTTGAGTATTTGCTGAAAAATGTATTTTTAGAATGCAATGAATATTTCCAATTAGTGTCAAATACGGTTGGAATTGCAGCTGTTGGTGGTACATTGGTCAAAGAAAAAGAATTTCCACACATGGTAATATTAAATTATACTTAAATATATATAATATAGGTATATATAAAGTTAATATTTAGATAGGTTTAAATAGTTTTATATTATTATTTATTATTGTGATTGGATAACAATAGGCGTTAATAGGATATGGTGACACCACAAAATATGGAGACGATTGGAGATGCGGAGGATCGTTGATTAGCGAAAGGTGGATATTGACTGCTGCACATTGTCAACAGTTTGGGTAATTTTTAGTTATAATACAAATTAGATATTTATTACTATTTAAGTAATTTGAAATTCATGTTCTGCGTTGTTTATCATCCATCACGTATAATAATTATATATATATATTAAGTTTTTCGAATATGGCTCGTTGGGCTCGACTCGGAGTTATAGACAGAGTCGTAAATGAAGACAGTGTAGTTCAGCCAAAAGACTATCGAATAGTGGAGCATGTTATACATCCCGATTATAAACCACCTTCACTATACAACGATATAGCTTTATTCCGTTTGGAAAGGGATGTACAGTTTTCTGATGCAGTGCGACCGATTTGTCTCAACTCGAATCCGTCTGTTATACCATTAAAACAGATAGCTACTGGTTGGGGAAGAATTGAAACAGGTTGGTATAAATGATTATCAAAAATAGTTAGTATAGCCACTGCTATACTTAACTAAAATAAACAATTGTTTTATTACTACCTTTTAGCTGGACCTGTTAGCGAAAATTTATTAAAAGTAGAATTGGATATTTACCCGATAAACCAGTGCAACGAAAGTTATTTTTCAAATAATAATCCAAAATTAAAATTTGGCATATTATCTGATAGCATGATATGTGCAGGTTCGTTTGATGGCGAAAAAGACAGTTGTTCGGTATGAAATATACATGTTGTAATGTATAAAACTAAATTATTAAATAATATCTAAATTATTATAGGGTGATTCGGGAGGTCCACTTCAATTAGAACATGAATACTACAGGAAAATGTATACTCAATACGGGATTACATCGTTTGGAAAATTTTGTGCTGACAAGGATACTCCTGGAATTTATACTAAAGTAGCTAATTACATTTCATGGATTGAAAAAATAGCATTTTCAAATAACTAAGGATGTTTAATAAAAATTAATCAAATAAAAGATTCGATATATATATATTTTTATTTTGTAATAATTATATCAAATAGCAAATATTGCCCTTTTCTCAATTATGGTGGATTTTATTGAATTTTTCAACATTTACTGCTTAATTGTCCATCACTCTTTCAGAAAAAGAAATAGTTAAATTTCCTTTTTTTAACTCTTGGTATTAACTTTTCCTTCACTTCTGCTCTTTCAGCCAACAACGTAATTTTCATCAAAGATATACTTAAGTTTATACAAAGATCAGGCTTAAAATGTTAGTAGTGTGAGCCTTACAATGTTTTTTCCCGTCTGATAAATGTTACAATGTAAAATATAATAGCTCTATGCCTCTATAGGTAAAGTTTCAATAAAGAAAAAAGTCTAACTTTTGGTATATATTATATTGATAATTTTAATATAATATTTTCAATCACCTGTTTGAATTTATTTAGAGCTTACATTTGTCTCTTTGACTATCCACCAGATATAATAAAGTTATTTATAGGCCATTTAATGTTTTAAATGAACGTATTAATGTACAATTATATATTATTGAATTTAAAATTAAAACACTTATTTAAGTGGCCCACTCATCATTTAATGTACAATTAAAAGGTACTCAATAGCATACCTTTTTTTAATATATCGTTTTTTTTATCTAAAAATCTGTTACATGAGAAAAAAAAAGACATGATTGAATAAAGAATTCTTTCTTTTGAAGAATATCACAAGACCGTGCCAGGGAAGAGGAGTTATGGTTCAGATCTCCCTGAAATTTTTTCTTGAAAGAAGATTAAATAATTTTAAATGCCTATTATATTTGAAACTTGTACATATGTACAATATATAACATATTTTACTCTAATCCCCCCCCCAAAAAAAAAAAAAAAAAAATAAAAAAATAAATAAATATTTTGCTGACTACGGCCTTAGTTAGATATATGTAAGTATATTATAAAATTATTTACCACATGTTTATTAAAACCATCATAAAAACAGATCATATTTTAAGTCTGTATGGGAATTTATAAAAATATCAATTATCATATTAATTGGATTTTTTTTTAATTAAACGTTTGAATAAGAAACGCCATTAATATATACAACAAATCTTGGATTTATCTAAAATACGCACTAAAACATCAATACTGGATCGTAATTCCCACTCCGCATGTATTTATAGGTATTGTCCAATAATATTGCAAAGATAATATTGATCGTTACGAATTCGATAGGTACTATTTAGTACCTAATACATTAGGAGTATATAGCAGTCTGCAGTAACTACTAGTCTTATAATAGTAATAAACCTTTTTTTTTTTTTAATATATTTTTGTGTATCATACGGAATGTCTCGTCATTTATATCACCGTAGTCTGTTGTCAGTGTTTAGAATTACTTTTAAATATTATATTTTTTAACAATGGAAAATAACCAATTATTTAAAGTTATAGTATGTAATGTCATATTAATTTTCTTTTATGTTTTCAACACATCATCACAACAAGTTGTAAAAAATCTTGGCTTGGACAAAGGTACGTCGATTTACTTTATGTATTGACTAATGTACATCAACATCATATTTTATGTATTAGTAGAAACATAACAAAATAATAGATTCATCATTATTGGTTATTGATTATTATTAGAGTTTTGATTATTATAAATATTATATTGAATTAAATCAACAATCAACCTAACAATTATTATTAACCTAATTTATTTTATGTAGTCGAATTAATCGATATGTTACATCTCATTTTTAGCTTTATTTACCTTTATTTACTTGAATGTTATACTTATAATTATGCATATTTTATCTTGAGTCTTATGGACTAATTTCCAGTGATTATTTAAATAATAATTGAAGAGTTAGGCTGAGCCCCATAATTGAATCTCGTATGTCTAAATGAGTTTAAGTAGAGCTTTGTAGATTAAAATTTTGTTGTTTAATTTAAGGTGTTTTGTAGTAAAAAGAGATAGTAGTCGAGAGTAGTCGGAATCTGTTGTTTGGGAGGTACGTTTATTGCTGATGTGAGCTGCTCAGGTTAGTCGACGGTTGAGATACGAGTATAATCCAAGGTAACGAACATAGTAACGAAGTAAAATATTGTTCAGGTATATAAGAGGGGATTAAATTATAAAATTAAAACGTAATTTAAAGTGTAAAAGACTATTTTCAAATATTTTATTTATTAGATTTCAAGCAATATTTTGTTATAGATATGTCGAAAATTTATGAAACTATGAAATTAAGTACTTATTAAATATAATAACTGGACACGAAAAACCCTAGACCTACTTACCTTAATTAATCTGTAGTATGTTTTACATCTAAGAAACATCTTACCAGTTTTATTTATGTAATTTTTTTACATTTTTACATGTATTTACATTATGTAGTTTTGAATAATTCTAAACCCTATTGGAAGTAGATAGTTAACTATTAAAATATTTTTATACGCCAATAAATAATGTGATTTTTGAGTACATAGTTAAACGCATAAATTTTCTTTAAATTTCTAATAAAAATAAACTAGCGAGGAATCTTGTATGACATAATAATTAGTTTTGCAAACTATTTAATATTTTGTTATTCACAAATTGACTATTTCAAATATTTATAAATATCACAGTGAAACCCGAATTATTATAATTATATAAGTATTATAGATTTATATTTTCACTCATACTTTTTTTTTTTTTTTAAGAATTATAAAATGTTGCTGATTAAACGTTTTCACATTATAATTTATTGAAATATTTAAATAATACGTGGTAGGTCATAATACGCATTTGGTATTTTTGTGCACAGTGTGTGTCGAAACAATAAATTATTGATATAAATGTATAAAAACTATATGTTTAATATATTCACCAAGAATTTTAATTAAAAGTAAAATAAAAAAACAAAGTTTTCTCAGTAAATTTGTCAGGTATTATTTATCTTGAACCGGTTTCTTTATAATTGCCTACCGATGACTTTGAATTTTAATGTATTCCACAATTGAGTGCACTAAGAAGTGAATTTTAAAATTTTATATTTTAAAGAGGGGTTTAGTGATTTTTTGTTCACATAATTATTTTTTTTTTTTTTTTGTTTTTATTATTTTTTTGTTGGTTAAAGAAAAAAATTATATGACCGAACATAGTTTTAGTCTTGTATTAAATATTTAATCAAAAAACCCCAAATAACTATGTTAAAATCTGTGCTTAATTTATCATAGGTAACACTATTTCAGTGTGATATTTTTATACATATTTTGAAATATTCTATGAGTGTAGCAAACGAAAATATTATAATACTCGGTAGGTAATATTGGAATATTTCTATTTTAAAATTAATATTTTATGGCTGCAAAATACAATATTATCTTAAGAAAACCGGTCATATTACTTTTGAATAACCAATTTTATTAAAATTCAAACTTTGATTATTGGGATAAATCTAAATAAAGTACCAGTGATTGTTTCACTCACTGAATAGGTATCGGCTAGATCCAATTTTCAACCAGAATTGACTATTAAAGTTGAAAATCCAAATATTTTTACTGCTTTTAAAAGGAATATTAGATAAAAATAAAACATAAGTTATTGAAAAACAAAACATTTATCTCTCTGCTTAAAATCTAAAACAGAAAATTATTGAATAATATGTTACTTTTATTTAGCTCAATTATATACGTATATTTTTTAGGTGAGATATGTCGAAAAGGCCAAAGACCAGAACAAGATTATGTGTGCACGGGTGCAAGTAATTGTAAAGCTTTACAAGAAAGTATTAGAACTCGAAATTATCTTGATATATGTAAGTTCGATGGTTTACAACCGATAGTTTGCTGTCCAATAACAACTGACGGACTGTTAGTTGAAATACCAGAAAATTCAATATCTGCCGATAAAAGTACGAATATTCAGTTTCAACACCAATTATTATTCTTCATACCTATAAATATTATATATTGCAGTAAATATCTGAAAATTAAAATCAGTTGAAAGTAGTTGATTACTGATTTTTTGTAGATATGTTATTTATAATATTTTATTTAAAAACAGTGATAAAATATATACCTACTAATAGGGCCTATTCATAGGTAAACATTTTAGTGTACAATATTTTTATTAAAATTATTAATTTTATAACTATAAATAATGACTTTTTTAATAAATTGAAAAAAATACAAAAATATGGCCAATTATTTTTTGATAACTTTAAAAACAACTCACTTTGGATAATGTTCGTTTGTTATTTATAATTTAATTGATTAAATAAAATAAAATCTGCAAGACTATAATCTTAACATTTATCCAAGTCACAACAGTGATAAATACTATGTTTATTTGCTTTAAATCAATTTTTTTTAAATAATTTATATGTATGATAAAAAAATGCGTCTCTGTTTTGGAAACTTGTAATTTTTTATAGAAGCATTCCATAATATTGTATAGAAAATAGATTTATTTTTAATTACCTAAAAAATTAATTTTAATAAAAAAAAGATTGTATTATTAGCATGTGATGGTATTACAATTTACGAGTAGAGTACATAATTTTGATTTAATGTATGCATCTCTAATTCAAAATATTATTATTATTATTTTTTTTTTTATTAAAACAAACTTTTTTGTACCTACTTAATTTAATAGTGGCAAAGAATAAATCTTTGAATATAATATATAGCATATACACTACAAATGTTACGGTCATAATGGAAAATCTGAGACTTTCTCAAAATCTTTCGTGAAATAAAAATAATTATATAAATATTTGTTATATTGTCCAGATATATTAATAGAATAAGCAATGTGAACTTGTTAAATAAAAATACATATACTTATGAAAATAAATTAAGTATGTTGTTGTGTTTTTAAACTATTGAAAAATATAAATAGTTTTAATTTTATATTTTAATTTACACTTTATTAATTATTATTGGTAATGCATAACAATAGGTAATAATGGTTGACTATTTTTGATTCACTATAAAACATCAAAAAATAATGAAAGGTTTAAACTCTGAATAAACTTGATACCTTCTAATTTTTACCAACTGCTTTGAATATAACGTATAGAACTCGTTAACTGCGATATTGACGTACGATTAAATATTATGATTTACTATGAAATCATTATTAATTAATATTTAATTTAAATTTTCTTCATTTTGCGCCGTTGAATAATCCATTTTCAATTTATTTATTAATCCAATTTTTAACACATTTAAATATCATAAAAAATTTTTACAATTGAATGATTTACAGAATGTAATGAATATTTCAAATTAATGAATACAGTACAATCTCCATTGAATGAAACTTCGTTAAATAATCGGTCAGAAAACGGCCCGTATTCAGCTGTGGGTGGTACACCAGCTAACATAAAACAGTTTCCCCACATGGTAATCTTAAAATCTTAAATCATAAATTTTATCAAAATCAAGATAATTATAAGTGTATAATATTATTTATTTATGTAATAATTGTAAAAGTATAGGCACTAATAGGATTTGGTGAAACCACAATAGATGGAGAGGATTGGAGATGTGGAGGCTCGCTGATTAGTGAAAGGTGGATATTGACTGCAGCGCATTGTCAACAAATGAATACTGGGTAAATAGTAAATACAATGATAAAATTAAATACTAGTTAAGTAAATTTAAATTAATATTGTGCGTTGTCTTTCATGTCTTTTATCATAGAAATATATTTCTTTTAATTTTAAGGAGTATGGCTCGTTGGGTTCGTCTCGGAGTTTCAGAAAGAGTATTTAATGAAAGCAATTTAGATCAACCTAAGGACTATCGAATAGTGCAGCATGTAATACATCCCGAATATAAACCACCTTCACTATACAACGATATAGCTTTATTCCGTTTGGAAAGGGATGTAAAATTTTCTGATGCAGTGCGACCGATTTGTCTCAACTCAGATCCGTCTTTAACGCCATTAAAACAGAAACTTACTGGTTGGGGACGAATTTCTACGGGTTAGTTTTGTATAATTATCAGTAATCTCTACAGTAGGTCAAACATAATCATTTTTTGTCTCTACAATTTTTCAGCTGGACCACTTAGTGATAATTTGTTAAAAGTAGATTTGGATATTTTTTCGACAAAACAGTGCAATGAAAGTTATTTTTCAAATAATAATCCAAAATTAAAATTTGGCATATTACCCGATAGCATGATATGTGCAGGTTCGTTTGATGGCGAAAAAGATAGTTGTTCGGTACGAAATATACATATTGTAATGTATGAAACTAAATCATTAAATAATATCTAAATTTTTATAGGGTGATTCGGGAGGTCCACTTCAATTAGAACATGACAACTACACTGGAATGTACACACAATTCGGAATTACATCTTTTGGGAAATTTTGTGGTGACAAGAATACACCTGGAATTTATACTAGAGTAGCTAAATTTATTTCATGGATCGAAAAAATAGCATTTTCAAATAATTGAGGACATTTGATAATAGTTGATTAAATTTGAAAGATGATTTTTATTTTTTTAATCTAAAAAATCTTTTATTATATTGCTGAATTGCTCAAATTCTTCATAATAGTAGCATTTTTCAGATAAATGTTTCTAAAATAGTTATTAATCGTCCGGATACCAAGTTAATTATTTTAACATCTTTTCAATATTAATGCATTTAGTAATAGGTTTGAATACTAGTATTTGATTGTATTTTTTTTTTAATCTATTTTAGAATATCAAAGTCCTAACTGATACTCTTTTTGACTATGAAAATAAATAGTTTTTGACAAATTTTTAGCATTTTTTGCATACAATATGTTTGAGCTCAGGATGGATCGTAGAGTATTTTTCATCTCGGAATTTAACCCCTAAATGTTAGCTCACACATAAATTTAATCAAATAAAGAGTCAATGTATATTTTTTTATTGAGTGATGATCATTAACTTACTTTAGAGTTAGATTCCAACCTCCTTTTAAGTCTAGTTTTCAGCTTATATTTAAAAATTTGCATAAAAAGGATACAATCCTGCATTAGTAATGTTTAGACTTTACTTCCTAACTGTGTGAGACAGAAATAAAGATGATATTCAAAGTAGAATAATTGGAGCTTTTAAAACGAGATACGAAATAATGAACACTAAATTTTCTTGGACAAGGCGAGTATACTCAGCAATGAATAAATTAAAATAAGTATGAAAAACAATTATGTAAAGAAGAGAACAATTTATTGGGCATCTAATGAGAAACAATAAATGGATAACAAATAGCTGAAGAATAAGGGAAATGTCGAAAGAAGTTTGTAAAAAATATATGTTCATAAAATATAATTTGATTAATGTGTAACAAAAAATATTTATTTATAATAATATAATATGTAAAGATATTAAATATAATGAAATACACATATATCACATTATATTAAATATAAAATATAAAATCACATAAACAATTTTTTTTAAGTTCTCCAGTATAGGTTAGGTAAGGTTAGATCATTTTAACTTATTCGAATTAAGTGCAATCCCAACTATTTCGGATAACCAAATTTCTACTACAGAAAGTTTGTATGCAATAAGTCACTTTAATGATGTATAACTATAAAAGTCTAAGTACTTGGGATATGAATGATATGATGCTTTTTTAAGTATTTTTAAAAATTTCAAAAAACAGAATTTGAATAAATATATCGTATGTTTCGAAAATAAAAAAGAGTAGAGTGTACTTGGTGATTAACGTTATTAAGAGATATTGCATATATATATATATATAATATAATAAATCGCGTATTTTATCCATCATGTAGATAAGTTGGAAGACTCAAATACTTATTAATGCTCTAATATAATTTCAGCATCGTAAAATATAAAAAATATGTACTTACTGCGCAGCACTACATTTACCATTGACCACTCGGCACTCACCACCACTATTTGTTGAACTATACAACTAAGGCTATAACATTAAGAATATATTAGTATTGTAATACTCGTATACGTACTAATACAGCAGGATTACAGAACACACTTTATGTGTTCAGTGCTGAACACTGAATAGTAAAATGTAAATAATATTATATACCAGCATAACATAATCATACAACTCGTCGTTTATATCACCGGAATTTTTTTTTAAAGGTTATGTATGAATATTTTTTTGAAAATGGAAAATAATAATTTTTTTAAAGATATATTATTAAGTATTATATTAATCGTCTTATGCATTTTAAACTCATCATTACAACAAGAAATAAGAAATCTTGGTTTAAACGAAGGTACGTCAATATTTATTTTTACACATTGATAAATTTACATTTGTGTATAAGTACAAGCATAACAAATCAGACAAACAAAGATTTAGTATAACTATAGTAATCGTATATTATTTGAAAATCGTAAATATTTTAAATAAAATTAAATCCGTAACATTACGAATTTTTTGATATTATACATAATATATCAAACAATATGCAATCTACTAAACACATTTTAAATCTTAATACTAGATGCATAAACTAAATTAATTGAAAAAAATGTTATGTTCATTTTTATTTAATGCATTGAAAGTTAAAAAAACACTTTTTTACTATGTTTCGTATACTGGATAATACAAAATAGTCAATAATGTTTTAAAATATTTTGAAACTTTAATAAAATTGATAAAATGGCCAATATTCAAATTTAAAAAAATGTACATGCTAATAACTAAAGTACCAAAGTGTTAATTTTAAGATTTTAAATGAAACGATATTAGTAGTTTTCAAAATAATTGAGAAATATAAAAAATGGTAACTGTTATCCAAAAACTGTTTTCAAAAAAATCAATTTTGTTTTTCGGCGTAATTCAAAAATGATTCACACAAAACGTTTACAAAATACTTTTATTAGCGTTTTATAAACATGAAGAATAATATTTTAACTCTTTTTGTGCTATATTATAATTATCATGGCTAAATACTCAGAGGTATGTCAGCAATAATACTAAAATCCGTTCTAAAAGCGCATTTATGGAATAGGTAATAAACAAATCTTAATTTATTATATGGTAATATGACGTCAGCCGGCAAGGATTTTTATTGGCCAAATCTTGAAACTAGTTACAACTGTGATAAAAGTTCCTGCTGACTGACGTCATGACATGCGTATCACAGAGTTGCTGACATACCTAAGTATTTAGCCATGATATTTATTAAAGATGTTCCATTTTTTTTTTTAGTTGTATTTTTTGATAAAAATTTTTATTTGAAAATAGGAATAAAAACTTTAAAATTATATACAAGATTTTTAGTGATTATTCTTACATAGGATAAAAATATCAAAAGCGCATAGCTGCAATTATTTAATATTTTAATGTCATTATAAATGAAATTACTAATTTCTAATATAAATGAGCAAAATTGTATTAACTATAAATATGTAAAGTCACTATTATGTAGACAAAATACCGGTTTTATATATAAAAAAAAATAATATATGCACAGTACAAATATTTTTTATCCATAGTTATACAGTATACTTATAAATTATAATATTAGTGTAGTGAGAAGATGAAGTATAATTTACAATTTTTTTATTATCTACTGGTTACAATAGTAACACAACATGCTGTGGGGGGAGGTTCACAACGGATATTTTGGTAACCATTTTGTTAACAATTGGCAGCAAATATGCTATAATAGACTAAAACAGTTATTAGTTTATTACCAACCTATTTTTAATTTATAAAGTACGTTGAATTTATGTTTGCCATTAAACATCACAAACCTAAACCCATAATAGGTATTACTATTTGTTATAACATTATAAAGTATTTTACTATTACCATATGAAAATGTATTCGTATTGAATAAATAATATTGAATACCTAGCTATTCATAAAACAACAAGTTCATTATTTCACTGTATTTATTTATTTAAATTCTGGTTCACTGATTTTTTTTTTTTTTTTGTTAAGTATATATATCTATAAAAATAATGTTTACTATATATTATACATTGATGCACAATGAGGATAGGTAAGACATAAGTGGTTAATGGAAATAAATAAATATAGGTATTTATTTATTTAGTATGTTAAATAGACACTCACGAAATCATGTTGAATTAAAAAATTAATCGAAAAAAATTAAATTAATTATTTTTTTTTTTTAAATTATTTATTTATACTTTATTTTTTTAGCTCAAATGTTTATTTAATTTAGGTGATATATGTCGTACAGCCCGAAGATCAAATGAAAATTATGTGTGTACTTATGCAAGAGACTGTAAAGCTTTTAAAGAAAGTATTACAACTTATAAATATCTTGATATATGTAAGTTTATTGGTATAGAACCGATAGTTTGCTGTCCAATGATGGCTAATAAACAGTTGACTAAAATGCCAGAAACTAAAAATGGAAACACAACACCTGCTGATGAAAGTATGAACTTACATTATATAATATTTATTATCTATTTAATGTTATTTATTAGTAAAAACTTAAATACAAGAAATCTCAAGAAATTTTAATGGCACGTGAAAAATTAAAATTATGAAAAATTATGCTATTTATAAAATGTTAGTTATAAGAAATTCAAAGAAACAAATTATGTTTAAAAATTATTATATACCTTTGTAAAATGTATTTTATTACTATATTTATTGTGTAACTTTATTTTTATTTGTAGAAAATATAATTTACTTTGGGTATGTGAAAAATTTTCAAAACCTTGATTTAAAAAATTTGACACTTGACCCAAAAAAGGTTCGCCACCTCTGTTATATAGGAATGATTTTTTTTAGTGTTTAAGTTTAAAATTTGGAAATTGTTTTATAAAATTTAAAATTGTATATAAGTAATTAGCAATTTTTCTAAAAATTATACAACCACAATTTTTTTTAAACAAATTTTGACGAAATTTGATGTATAAAAGAAGAATAATGATTTTAGCTTTAATTGATTTTGGTTATTTACTAAAACTTATAATTTTTAAAGTAAATTTCATCAACTAAATAACTTGCAGAATGTTCTCAGTACTCCAAATTAGTGAAATATAAGTTTGCACCTGCGGCTTTTGGCGGTACACCGGCTAAATATAAAGAGTTTCCACATATGGTAAGATTGAATCATAAATTTTATCAAAATCAAGATAGTTATAAATGTATAATATTATTTATTTATGTAATAATTGTATAAGTATAGGCACTTATAGGATTTGGTGAAACCACAGAAAATGGTGAAGATTGGAAATGCGGAGGCTCACTGATTAGCGAAACGTGGATATTGACTGCAGCGCACTGTGAACAAAGTTCTGGGTAAATAGTATAGTAAAAATTAAATACTAATTCATGAATTAGGTAACTTGAAATAAATATTGATAATAGTAGTGCTGTCTGTTAATTATCATAGAGATAAATTTTTTTAATTTTTAGAATTTTGGCTCGTTGGGCTCGACTTGGAGTTATAGACAGAGTCGTTAATAAAGACAATAAAGTTCAGCCCAAGGATTATAGAATAGTGCAACATATAATACATCCCGAATATAAGCCACCTTCATTATACAACGATATAGCTTTATTTCGTTTGGAAAAGGACGTAGAATTTTCTGATGCAGTGCGACCGATTTGTCTCAACTCAGATCCGTCTATTACACCATTAAAACAGATAGCTACTGGTTGGGGAAGAATTGAAACGGGTAAGTTTACATGATTAATAGAAAAAAAAACTAGTGGTTATCTCTAAAGTAGGTCAAATATAATCATTTATTGTTACTACAATGTTTCAGCCGGGCCACTTAGTGATAATTTGTTAAAAGTGGATTTGGATATTTACCCGATAAACCAGTGCAATGAAAGTTATTTTTCAGATAATAATCCAAAATTAAAATTTGGAATTTTACCTGACAGCATGATATGTGCAGGTTCATTTGATGGTGAAAAAGACAGTTGTTCGGTACGAATTATGAAAGTTGTGATGAATTGTATAAAGCTAAATAATTAAATAATATCAAAATGATTATAGGGTGATTCAGGAGGTCCACTTCAATTAGATCATATCAACTATTTCAAAATGTATGTACAGTATGGAATTACGTCGTTCGGGAAATTTTGTGGTGATAAAGATACACCTGGAATTTATACTAGAGTAGCTAAATACATTTCATGGATCGAAAAAATAGCATTTTCAGATAATTGAGGATATTTAATAAAATTTAATCAAATAAAAGAGTTGATGTATAATTTTTTTATTTCGTAATAATCATATCCTATACCGCTAACTTTATCTTATCTCTTTAAAATAGAATTTTTTCACAGGCCACAGCCGTAAATACAACTTTTGGATATTAATAATAACAATTTTAAAAATCTACTAATATTTCTATTTTCAATAATTTATGTTAACCTCGGTAGTTAAATTAGTAGTAAATTTAAAACTTGCTCCCTTGACCATCTATTAGATCTAATAAAAGTTATTTCTATACTACTTAAAGTTCTACGTGATTTTTTTTTATACACTATATGAATTGGTGTATGCACTACACTAATCTAGAATTAAGTTTTAAAACGATTTCAAAATCAATCATTTAGTTATTCGGGTCAATTATATGTCAAACATGTTGAAAGTTGGATGGTTAGAGAACCCTTATTTTCAGGAAGTTCAACTTTAAAGAACTAAGGTTGTTTCTAACTAATATAAATATAAACATTTTTTTATGTATAGTTCATATAATCATCGTGATATCAAGAATATTTATTGTTGGAATAAATTTTCGACTATTTACATTGAAGAATTTTACCGGCGCGAAAGTTATTTTCTGAGGGTTTGTCATAAAAGTAGTATATTTAAACTGTCTATCACGCCAAGTTATGATTATTAAATTGAAATGTAAAAATTGCCCTAAACTGTTCCAATGGTAGTCAGCAGATACAATATATTGCATAGTGGAAAATAACTATACGAGTATCTAAATCTTTAAAACAGCCAGTTGTAATATACGTACTAATATAGATAAATACCAAGAATTTGAAATGTATATGATTAATATGATTTTATAAACACGCCATTGACACAGTTTATAAGTTGGAAGTTATGTTTATGTTTTATATTACTGTGGGCTGTAGTTAAATATAAATGTGCAAAAGTATAATAAATAATCAAAGCTGATCAAAATTAGCATTCAATTTGTCAAAATACAGTTTCAATATATGTCGACGTATTAGTTGTGTTTTTTAATGATTTTTCAACTTTGAATCCATAATTTATTATTGTTTTATATACTATAAATTTTTGATTTAATACTATTCTTTTTTTTCCAATTATTATTAAATCTTACAAAATAAACATTTTGTATGCTTGGTATTCAAGATGTATCTATATTTTTGTTAGTGTAAAATACATTTTATATTTTAAAATATTTGTTTTAATTTTAAAAACGATTTATACAGTTTTGTAAATTATTTTATTGTCTATTTATTTTTTTAAAGGATAACAATAAGGAATAAGTAAACTAGGGACAACGATAGTCTTCGAATAATCTTAGTCTGTAGTAATTAATGAATATAAATGTAGCAAACAGTCACATAGTCATGGGGATGGGGTTATACGAGTACATTATTAGTGATCGATTTCAACATTTAAAGCGAGTTCATAAAGTACAAGTCATGAAATTTGCTTTTATAATTTTGAAAAAACGTGGTATTTTGTATTTATTATATTATAGTATTGGTTTTTCTAAAAATGTATGTATCAAATTTCACTTTTACTAGTTAAATTTTTTTTGTGCAATTATTTTCTGGGAAAGTATAAGAATTTAATACAAAAGAATTTCTCCTATTTGTTTTTATAATAATTTTATTTTAGTCATAACTTGTAATCTAACGGAAAAATTGTATTTCGATGAAAATAATTCAAAAAAATAATATGCAAAATAAAAATAAAAAATAGATTTTGTTCTTTAATGGTGAGGTACTAATATGAAAATAGTGGTTTAAAAAACACAGCTGGTGTAAAACAAATAATAATAATACGTAATACATTATTACAATCAATTTATCTATCATACTTTTTACTACTAATACATCAAAACAAATAACAGATTCAAAAAAATGTATAGAGCTATATCTATAATTTGACACAATTTTGAATTTCCACATCGCGCATTTATATAGTGACTCTCGTGGCATATGATTAGGGCAAGCGATGTAAACGCAAACCTAATCTATCCGCAGGTCTGCTTAAAAGGAAAAAAAATTAATTTATGTCAATTGGTAATATGCCATATAGCAGTATAAGTTTTTAATTATAGTACCTATTATCATACCTCATTATTTTTATTATATTATATTAAAAATTACGAAAAAAAGTTTATTTTGTTATTATTAGATATGCAATATATTTACAGAAGCGCCTGGGATGTCGAATATTTCGATTACCCAGTTCGAAATATTAAACGTAGACATATCTTAGTGCGGTTAGATACAGTGACGACGATTTTACGTTGCAGTTGGAATCTTTTCATTGAACAATCATAGAATAAACTTAAAAAACAAATTTTCTGATACCAAACATTCAATAATTGAGGGGTTTTTTTTTGATGCTTACAAAGTTTCAAATAATCAAATACCCCTAAATATCACATTGTCACTGGTTTTTAATGTACATATACCGTTTCGAATGCTAATCACCATTTAAGAACTACAACACTGAATAGTACTACATACTACATAAGACGTAGGTGTTATATAATGTAAAATATTTTTAGATATTATAGAGTAAATATACTAATATATTATTATTATTTACTATGTTATATAATGTTATGAATTCAGCTACGTATTATTAATTTAACCCAAAGCAGAAATAATTTTCTATACCTACATACTTAAATTTTCATACCGTAAATTTATACAATAAATAAAACATTATATTTTTTGATAAAAACCCACAAAAATAATGAATATTTAATGATAAATTTTTTTTCAAACCTGTTTTTTACTCACACCTCTATTTTAGTTTAAATAATCATAATTTATTTTAAATTGCGTATTATTTTCAAAATTATGATAAAAATATATAAAACATTGAGCTAGGTCCAGTTAGAAAACAAAATATCAATGATATATAAGGTATAACTGAATTATTGTGCATAATAGTATATGGGCTATGCATTAGTATATAAAATGAAAGTAGAAAAGTGTTTCGCGTTTTTTTTTCCATATTATTTTTTGTTATAAAAATGTCAATATTTCATAAATATTTAGCCGACATTTTGCAAAAAACCAGATTAAAATTACTAACATAATGTTATTCAAATTTATCAAGAATTTGTAATGCTAAATGCAATAAAATACTATAAATAATTATTACTAACTTTATCAGTTATATTTAGATATTACTAGTAAACAGAAACTATTTATTGTTTTAAATTCAAGACTAAATGCCATTGTGATACACAGATTTTAAAATGTTATTAAGGTATTATTTTTTAGTTATAGGAAATTAAGATCTGAAATCTAAATTAACTATAAATACGGCAATTAAACTTCATCAACAATTACAGATATTTGTCATAGCTAGAATAGATCACTTAATCGCTTATTATTCATTAGTTTATTACTATTTACCAATTTTACCATGCCTACGTAATATTATGATGGAATAAATTTTAAAAAATGTAAGCATATTTAGTTACTAAACTACAAACGAATATCATAATAATTATAAAGGTAATCCAAAATCGATATATTATTTGAAACCATCTAATTATTAGTGTTTATAAGTTTTCATTTTTTATGAACTTATTAATAAACTGTTAATTTTCATTTAATTGTACTTATAATTCGTATCACGTTATATTACACATCAACTATTATTTATTGACCAAAGCAATAGGTATATTTTTTACCTCAAAAATAACCTGTTTGATTCCAGTTAAGTACCTTATATTAAATTTAATTTTTAACCTTGGTACTATACATATATATTATTAACGTAAACATAATATACAATATACATAAATATAAATATCCTTTTCATCATTAGGAATGTGGTGGGATAAACAAGCAAAACTGCTTAATCGTATTATCATAGTCTCATCAGTTCGTTATAATAGCAATACAAAATATGTATCTTAAAATTAAATATTGCTCATATTTTAAAAATTTATTAGCTTTAATAGTATGTCTATTCATTTCTGGACAGAAAGCAAATATACTTAATTTGTATGAAGGTGAGTTTAAAATATTGATAAGTTATTATAAGTTTTAATAGTACCTATATTGAAATAAACATTTGTATTAAATGATTTGTATTTAAATTAATAATGAACTATAGAATTAGAAAATTCATAGTTGGATATTGGAAGGGGAATTAGCTTCAAATGTCCACTTATATTAGAAATATAAATTGATAATAATATTGTTAAGGCAGTACTATTTTAGTACTGTTATTATGGTATATTAGTATGTACTTGTTAAATAATTTAAAACAATGATTAATAAACACTTAATAATTGTAATCGTCTATTAATATTTAAAGTTTATTTTTCATTTTAATTATACAATTTAATCCTATAGTAATTACTTTTATATAAATTTAAGTTTTTAATGCAATTATGGAAATCTAAATAACAGAAATTCGATTTTTCGAAAATTGTATTTAATATAAACTTACGTGTCATAGACATATTATATTATACATACATAAAAAATACATTTTTAATGTAAGCATGCTTATACTTTTATATTCTATAGGTGATACGTGTAAAATAGGCAAGGAGAATTCTATAAATTATGTCTGCAGAAAACCAGAAAATTGTTCATCGTTAGAACAGGACATCCGACAACAGAATTTCCCGCAGATATGTTCATTTATAAAAAACAAACCAGTAGTCTGTTGTTCACCCACAATAACAGTCAATTTAACAAGTTATAAGCCGGTTTTAAGCACCACCAATGCTTCATCATCATACTCTGCCACTGAAAGTATGTAACACAAAAAGTTCGTATTAAGACAGCTTTTAATAAATTATGATTTATTCTCATAACTGTCGTGCAGTGTGTCGCCAGTACTCGGAACTGGTGTACGAAAACGCTGGAACATCTCCGTCTAATACAGGGTCACCGTCAAAAACTCTAAACTGTTACAACGTGTTGACATTGATCGTTGGGGGCTCCAAAGCTAAGCCGAAAGAATTTCCGCATATGGTATGATAATTATATTGTGCAGCAAATATCTAAAATAAAAAAATAAAAAATGGAACGAAAATTAACCAATTGAAACATTTCCTCCTGCAGGTACTATTAGGTTATGGTTCCAACAAGGAAAAGTCATGGGGTTGCGGAGGTTCGTTGATAAGCAACAAGTGGGTCTTGAGCGCGGCACACTGTAACAAAAATTCTGGGTGAGTAGGTACCATGTACAATATTTATGTGTAAAATATTTTAAATAAAAGTATTTGTCAAAATGTCTCTTTGCAAAGACGTATGGTGAGCTGGGCTCGTCTGGGCGATTTAAACATCTATTCGGATCCAGACGACGCCAGCCCGGTGGACTATAAAATCGTGGAGCGCGTGATGCACCCCAATTATAACCCGACTTACGTATACAATGACATAGCGCTGTTTCGTTTGGAGGAGGAAGTTACATTTTCAGCGTTCGTACGACCTGTGTGCTTAAATACAGTTCAAAAGTTTCGCTTCAAGACGGCCACGGCTATCGGATGGGGTAGAACCGTGGCCAGTAAGTATAAATTTATTTTATATACTATTTGTAATTCTATCAGTTAAGCAAATTGAGATTTCAGATTTTATGATGCATTTCGAAAGTATATTACGGTCACCATAAAAAAGATCTATGCGCTTTCATCAGAATTATAAATATAGTCATAGCTCTGTAGCAGACTAGTTATAACTTATAACAGTTCTAGTATAATGTCTACAATTAATATATACCTGCCACTAATGAACAAATTTCCTAAAATAGACATTCAATTCATAAATAGATGTTTATTTTAAAACCGGTATGTTCAATCAATATTTAACAAAGCAACCCCTAGATTTTGACACTCACTTCAATGTGGTGGCATGACCTAAGTGTCATAATAGTCTCTGCTGCAGAGCCAGATTAGACGAACATTTTTCTGGGCTCCCAAACTGTTAGCTATAATTATGGTATAATAACATCGAACTTTCAATCGGTATGTGATCTGTGCAGATGGTCCGATTAGTCCTGACTTGTTAAAAGTTGATCTGTCTCCGATATCAATTGATCATTGTAAGTATAGTTATCCTCAGAGTACCAACCCAAGAATAAATCTCGGAATTATTGAAGACAGCATGATATGCGCGGGCGACATTAGAGATGAAAAAGACACGTGTACGGTGAGAAAACAATAATATCAGTTGACTATTGACATGGAGTCTTCCTTATAACTTATAATAATAGTTATAATAGTACAAATGTAACGTATAGATTTTATCGTAGGGTGATTCCGGCGGTCCACTGCAAGTAAAACACCCCAACTATACGTGTATGCAAACTCAAATTGGTATAACGTCGTTTGGGAAATATTGCGGTAGTAAGGAAACGCCTGGCGTCTATACCAGAGTGTCCTATTATGTTCCATGGATCGAAAAGATCGTTTGGCCAAAAAATTGAGTGGAACTAAATTCTTCAAAAAAATTAAACGATTTTTCAAATAAAAAGGCAGTAATGATGTTAGATACATTGCGATGTGTAAAGCGTGTTGTTGATCGAGTCCATCGTGGTATACTTAATTTAACATCGGCACTCAATAATCATGCCTTTGTATTCAAAATGATATGAATTTTTATACTTAGATTAAATTAAAAATATATTATTTATTTCAGTGTATTTACTATTTTTTTACGCTATAGAAGAATAAAGATTTACTATATATTTAAACCGGACCATTTTAAATTCTCAATTTATGAATAAGTTATGTTAAATTATAATATAAACGGAATTAAATAATATTATACGGTATATATACTGCATTATATGTGTAAAATATAATGTTTGTTAAATTTTCACTCTTTAATTTCCGTCGATTCTATGAGATTTTATCAATCTTGTGGATTTAGATGTGCTTACTCTAGTTAATTTTCTATTAAGAAACTCAGTATACGTATTGCCCAAACCTTAAATTGAAAATATGCTGGTCAATAAATTATCTCTACTTCCCGTGGTAGGAGTTAGGACTCGACAGTATTAATAATAATATTAATGTCAACTATGTACGGGGATGAAACGAACGAAACAAAAAACGAAGATCAACCATTTAAACTGACATGTTGGTATCAATAAAAGATACTAATTTTACCCAATTTAAGTAGATCCATCATTCCGGTACTTCAAGTAGTAAATTTTTACACCAAAATTTCACAAAATGTAACCACAAAAACTTTTTTTCTAACTTTCAAAAAAGTTCAGAATTCCAAACTTTAATTCCATGTACTAGCATGACGTCACTCTTGCACTTTGGTATCCTTCAAAATGATTAAATTAATTCGGAATTTTCACAAAATTTTGTAATCACTTAGTAACCAA
The DNA here is from genome assembly GCF_002803265.2 of Melanaphis sacchari. Classification (NCBI taxonomy): domain Eukaryota; kingdom Metazoa; phylum Arthropoda; class Insecta; order Hemiptera; family Aphididae; genus Melanaphis; species Melanaphis sacchari. The sequence continues at coordinate 1,975,739 of NW_020271335.1, forward strand.
ATGCAATCCAATATTCCAGATACCTGATTTAACTTTGATCAATTTAGAATCGTTTTAAATGACATAAACATCGTAATACATACGTACACGTGTATAATATTATACAATGTGTAAAATATGTATTTCAATATTAATATTAATTTAATAATTTTGATAATTTTTACGTATAATTTATTATTATTGTTTTTTTTTTTTTTTTTAATTTTGCTAGTATTGATATTTATATTACGTTTTGTATACATAATATATTTATGGTTATATTTATAATTTTAAATTCATAAAATCCAATTTCGTTTAGTTTTTGAGAAGTATATAATGATCATCGATTTTAAGATGTTAAATACGTATTTATAGTCATAATGAAATAAATTATTATTTCGTCTTAGCTTGTAGGAAATTATGTGTCAATATGACAACTGATGATAGTTTATAATGTGGTAATGGTCATTAATACCTATGTTTTTAATACTGTTAATTATTTTTCCTCGCAGTGCACACATGTAAATATTTTACTATTCCTGCACTGCAAAATTTTTTCGTATCATATTTATGATATTGTGTATTTAAGTATAGAAATATTTAATTACTCTATTTTATGGTATAATGTATTTTACACTGAAGAACTCCCCAAAACAAGTCTTTCAACTCTATCGACGTTATAATAGAATATAGATGACTAACCGATATTACCACATACTTACTTACATCAAATAAAAAGGCTAATACCTAATGTAGCCAATGATTTTTTTATGCAAAGCTATTCAATGCCATACCTATATAACATCATGTCATACTTACTATTAACATATGTATTTTAGTAATTGCCTTATTGGTACATATATTGAATACTGTGGAATTATTCTAGGAGTAGAATAACAAAAAAATATTCTGCGATGAATAAATATTATATACTGTGATACTCGTAAATAATTGTCAAAGTGCAAAAATTAAATAACGCAACGAATCAAATGTCTGATAAATTTTTGTTTCGTAATATAAATGTACTTAAATTGCCAATACAGCGCCTCGGGTCACAGTAAATGCAATGTCAACATAATATCTTTTTTTTTTTGTGTTATAACCACAAACATAATATCTGACACGATATTTATAGAATTTATCTGCAGATGAAGACAAAGATAAAGATAAACCATATATGCGGTCAGATATATTAAACTAGCTATATTATTTTAATCTGTTTATCCTACAAACCTATTAACGCCGATCGATGACATCGACTTCGGACTTACAAGTCAATATAGCTAGTAAAAATACATAACATAATATTAAAATATAACTACTTATAAATACTTACAAATATGCCATTTGTTTTTGGAATGAATTACTTATTATTTATTAGTTATTGTTTAGAATCTGATTAATAATGATATAACAACAATATAATAACTACAATATAATATGGTCTGTGGATTTGTCATACTAAAATATCTATCATCTATGGCAATCTTCAATCATTCGTCGGAAACAGTTATATTAATTTCAATGCAGAAAAAATAGACATAAAATTCATTAAACCATACTTCACTATGTAAGCATATTTCGTTATGCGTAACATAACATGTACCTAACAAATTTTTTGGTCCGGTACCACAATGATTTATATTTTCGATTATGAGTTACAGACGTCACTTCAGGCCTCCTTCTCAGTAGACTAGCTAAATCTTATCAGTATTGACCTCGATTTCTGTCTGTTGTTTTGAGTGAACTTTAACCATTGAAGTGCACAGCGTTTCTTTACAGGATTCAGACACTATAACTGCTTTATTAGGCATCGAAAGGTAGCATCTTTTCAATGGAGCTAGGTAAACATAGTTTATCAAGTCTAGGCCGATTAAAAATTTTGAGCAGTTTTGATCAGAGAAAGAGTATAATGTCTTGATTTCAGTTGCAGTCACTATAGTCATATAAACATACAGTTGAAAATTATCTTCAGTAGATCAACGTGTGATATAACTAAATTGCTTATAATATGAATTTTTGTAATAAACTCGTATGCTATTAGACGTAGGAACGTTAAATAACTTTGATTACAATAAACTATTCGGTAAAACAATTGTGAAATAATTGTGTAACAAAAACTAATTAATATTTTATACAAAACATTTTCCGTAGCATTAACAATTTTATTGTTTTTAAGCCAAGAATTAATGTAAATAAAAAATAAAACTGTGCCAAGGAATTAAAACTTAGATAGATTTTTTAATGAAAATACATTATGTGGAAAGTAAATAAGGTAAATTTATTTTTGGTTTTAGAAATGAACTGAAGAATTTTACCTACATACCTAGTTTAATACACACATAAAATAATAAAATGCATAGAAAAATAATATTAAAAATAGAAGGAAAGTTGATAACTTCTCTACTGTACATTAGGAATTAAGTCTAATTTGTCATTGAGGAGTAAGCCACTGTAATGTATGTATTAAATTTGAATTAAATGATAAATTATTGAGTGTTATACAAAAAATGATTCTAAACGAAGATTGTGGTTTTCCATCATTTTAAATTTCTATGATTTTATTTTATGAAATTATATAACTATTGGAGTAATTCATTTTACTATTAATAATTCGCATGAGCGTGTGAATGGAATGTACAGGAGCTGCATAACCTCCAAAAATTTGTGCCTACTATAAATTTTTGATGAAAAATTATTTAATTATTTAAAATCAATTATTGAGAGTAGGTGTAATCATGGCTAAGTACCTAATACCTATACTATATATTACTAAATATATTTAGTCATGACTCATGGGTATCATTTATTCTGTATCATATTATATATATATACAGTCGGATTCTTTTAAAAATATGCCATATATAACGATATTCCGGGTAAAATGATTCCAAGCAATATATTTAGTTGGTGTTATATCTTATGTGTAGTTACTTTTTATAATCCAGATATTACAAAGTTCGGTTATAACGACTAGATTCTCTAGATCCCATGAAGATCGTTATAAGTGAATTTTACTGTATAGTGTATACTATATGTATACATATACCTAAACAACATTATTATATAATAATAATATATCTAATATCTATATTATAGTATTATTTGATATTATGTTTATAACCGTAGTTAAAGATTTAACTACGAATTCGGGTACAAGAATTTTTTATTTTAAATTATTTAAATTAATAATTGTTTTTATTTTATACAATAGTCAATGATAATATTAAATTTACGTCTCAGATTCTTTATTTTTATCATCAATAAAACAGCACCAAAAAAACTTAAATATATTATAAACTAATTAATATAATATAGAAACAATCTTACTAAATTGTAATATGTCAAATAACTTTTACTAAAATAATTCTGCATTCCCTATGAAAAATTTCTGCGCACGCCTATGGTTGTGCGGTTTATTTTTTGCAATTATTTTAATTTTATTATAGTACATAAGTATATATAGATCCAATTTACAATATACTTATGCTATTTAAATGAACATTTAAATAAAATGTGTTTGCTATTATTATACAATCGATATCGAAAAATAAACCCACTACTTAAGCAAGCCATCATTTTAAACATAATCAAATGCCTATTGTATTTGTACATCACTAATTTGAAACTATATAGTTATTTCTAAGAAAAATATAAAACTATGTTGTATAATAACATTATATTTATTATTTTACTCATGAAGTCATAAATCATAATCAATGTATCACTGACGTATAATTCTCAATTACAATGGGAAATAAATCTCCTCCCACTTCCAAATTAATTTATTAGTAATTATGATATACTAAAAACCAAGTAGAACGTTTATTCACAAAAAGTGAAAAAAAGTGCAGACTAAATACAATAATCATTGGAATAGTGGTCATCATATCATCATTATTATTATACATATACCATGCGATCAAATTGTAAGATAACACTAATTATTTTATCTAAGTGTCCTTGCATATTCGGAGTTCTTCCATTGGATAGAGGTCATTAATATATATATAATTATTTATTTTTGTTTAATTTATAAGAATTGTATTTTTAATATTAATTTTTAACATTTTTATTTATGCATGTATAGCAAAAACTAAAAAGTTCTCTTGAATAAAGAGTATATAGATACCAATATTCCGACTAGATATTAGATTGGGAATCCTTATTTTTCTAACTTTGATTGAATACATTTTTCACTTTGAAAAATTCCAATTATTGATATAAATAAATTGAAGTAAGAAATAATCTACCTCTTGTGTTAATGTATCTACTACCTCATTAGGAATATTTAAAATTAAAATCTTTTCTTATTATAAAGAAAATATCAAGACTGAAGAAATGATTGCTATTTGGGTTCAGTGATTTGTTGGTTTGGAGCCAATGAGATTGTAACGTTTAAATAATAAATTTTTTTTTTTTTTTGATATTTGATACTTGTAGATACGATTAATTGATATTTTTCATTTGATTTTAAAAAAGTAAGGATTTTATTATTATTACATAACTCCTGTTAGATGTGTCATCGAAATAATCAGCTCTAATAGTTGGGTTGCTATTGAAATTTAGATGGGCAGTTTTTGATAGGTGAGTCTCTCAGTAATAAGGGCAATATCTATGTTTTTATTATGGATAAGTTAAAAAAAGTTTGTTACTATGTTGTTTTAATTCATAGGCATTCCAAAGGAATATAAGTTACAAGAAATAATTGATTAGGTTTGAATTCATATTTTATCCAAGATTTTTTAATTAATTTTGTAAGAAGTGAAATAATATTGTATGTAACTGTTTATTACAAAAATTAGTGAAGGGAATTATATAATAACGTTTTACTTGCGATAAATTTGCTTCCCTTATTAAGAGGAAGTTTCTGGACAGTACGTGGTTATAATAATTATAAGAACGTTTTTCTTTTTTTGGAATCCACATATTTAAAATTTAATTTAAATTTCGTAATTTTTGTGTAGATAAATGTAATAATAAATGAAGCGAAAATTATTACGCATATACATATGACGAGTGGCATCAAATTAATATTGTGTAATGAGTAAATAAAATATAAAATTATACGTAAAAATTTCAAATCCCGCAAATTATATATTTGAAATATATCAAAATAAATAAAAAAAAATTTTATTATTAATTTATGGACTTATGGTTATTCATTTTTTAATCACAACAAAAGTTTTGAAAACTAGTTTTGCGTATAAATTACCCGTTTTTTAAAAAAATTTTTACTTTTGATCACCCCTTTTGCTCTAACTAGATCTAATTTATTACCAAAAAACCTCCACAGTCCTCATAGTTAAAAATTGAAGTATTTTTACTATTTCAAGTGATCACAAACTTTGCAAAATCAAGATATACATCACTCTGCGTTTAAGTCTAAAATGTTATACTTCAAATAAAAATAAAACCTTATTACTTTAGAATTTTAAAAATAATTAATATTCTAACTCAGTGTTATTTTCTTATTTAGTTAATTATAATAATTTATAATTATAGATATATAAAGTTTTCAGCAACTTTTTGACGATACTTGTATAATAATTTATACTATTTTCGTATAACTTTTTTCTTAATAAATTCAACTTCAACTTTTTTTCTAATGGTTGAAGATCTAAAAACTACGTGTTATGTGTCAATATGAGTTGATTAAATTGCTTTTTTTTTTTACAGTTAAATTAATTTTAATCCCGAGGTCATGTATAACTTATAATATTATATCTATTGAATACACAAAATTGACAACTATATGTACTATAAAAGAGCCAAACTTAACAACAACAAAAATAATAATAATATACTCATTATATATCTATATCTAGATTAACGTTGAATTTATAAATATTGTTTTACATTGTTTTCATTATTTTTCCCATAAATCGAATCTGTTATTATTATGAACACAAAAAAATTATTTAATCCATTGGTGTTGAACGAATTTTATGCGTCCTCGAAATTGAAATCGAGATTTTTAAGACAGATAAATAAAAGTAATATAATTTAAACACAATAATGCATTTTATCATTTTATACAGTTTTTTCCGCAGTAACACATTATACCATCAAATTGCCGGATGTTAAAATAATTACAAGGTCTTAATAAATTAATAAAAAAGCTGTGTAAAATTAACGTCAAAAAGGTATATAAGACCCAAAGCTAACAGTTTTTTCTACTTACTAGTAAAAAGTATCAAGTATAAATAACTTAAATACTCGTTCAATCATTATATATTTGTTTTGTGTAACAGATTTTAAACAACCAAACTCAATATGATAATCAAAAAGACATTATTGGTATCAGTATTTGTATTTTTCGGTTGTATGTTTTCAATCAATAAGGCAAGTACTTATCCATTCATTAAAACATATATTACTATACATAAATAATAAAATAACATTACGAATAATTCATTGTTTAAAATAAGTTTTAACCTAAATTTTGAGTAAATAAAAAGGTTGTTATTGGTATTAGTTTGTATTTTATAATTCAACTTATTTTAGTAAATATAATGCGTAAAACTCATCAAACAGATAGATATTATCGGCTTAATTTGTTTGAATTATTTGTGTAAATCTAAGAGCCATAAAATTCTAAGTACCATTAATTTCATTTTTACAGAAAATTGCATTACTAATATTAGTTACTTAGATTTAAAAGCACGAATCTTAAAGGGTAAATATTGGAGTGTATCGTGTATAAATTAAATCATGAATATAGAAATATCAATATATCTATAATATGACTACAATAGTTTTTAAGTTTTTAAACTATATACAGGTAATAATTTTGTATTATTTCAATAAAATTATGTATCTACTAACTGTGAATTGTAATTAAATATTTAAATAGATTTTGAAATAATGAGTGTTCGATAAGAGTAACACTCAGTATAAAAAACAGAGCTTCTTCCGCGGTTTTTAAATACTCACTACTCCGCCCGTTAATATAAATATAATAACAAATAACCAAGTAATGAAAAAACTTTTGATTTTAGTTATTTATCTATAAAAAGAGCCCGTTCATAAATTATTTTTAGATCCACGCCTGCTTATTAATTTTTATTTCTGTTTACTTTAGGCTTCTGATGATGCAGATAAAGGGGATAAGGAATTAATGTCAAAATTATTCACAGTGGTTTTTAAATGCTTTAAGGATGCTGATTGGGGTAAATAGCACATTTATAATATATAATTATAATTTACAATTAATCATTAATTTTATTATATTTACAATATTGTTGATAAGGAAAGAAATTAATTTGATGATTTGTGACCTTGTACCTTAAGTCCTAAACAATGATACGGATCAAATAATTTAATATCCTATCCTGCATCCATCACAATTATATTTTTATGAAATAATACAAACTGTACACGAAAGTTACACATATAAATCTATTTATTATTAAGTATTATCGTAGGTAGATAATTAAATATTTATATTTTCTATTATTAAAATATTTAAAATAAATTATTATGTATGGTACAATGTACAATTTACATATTATGTACAATGTACATAATACAATAATTTTTTTTTTTTTTGGGGGGGGGGGGGGTTATCGATTTTTTGGGAAAGCACCTCAAACACCCCCAATCTCTACCTCTGTGTCTGGGTAATTTATTAAGTTTAGAAACCTTATTTTAAAGGAAAAAAAGAAAAAATCACTCATGTACAAATCAGATGAGCTAAGAGCCTAGAAGGCCACCCAATCACCTTTTATATAGATCAGTCGTGGAGAGAATATTTATCCCAAAAATCGAAAGATTTTTTAATTATGTGAGCAGCTATACTTAAAGCTGTTTCTTGTTGGATATGTATATATCTCCCAAATCAAGTTCTGGTGGGATCGTGGACGTAGGTACTGCAATAACACTCCCACGGCGTCGTTGGTTCTAAAAAAAAAAATTGTAGAGATATCTTTAAAGTTACCTACGTAGATAAATTAAATAATTCGTGAAATTTGATACGAACCTATAATGATAGTGAAAAATTGATTAAATATAATAAATTTATTTTTAGTAATCATTGAAATTGATGACTTTAACAATATTTTATTATATTAATTATAATAATCCATAATGTTTTAGGCACGTGCGGTGAAATGGTAACGACTAAATATGATATAACTCAAGCTAAATATAAACAATGTACAGTACGTAATTTACAATTAAATATTAATTCGTATTTTGTATGTTTTTTCAACTATATTAGTTTTTCTACATAAAAATATAAAATGTATTAATATAATGCCTATACATGTAAATATATAATATATTTATATTTTTTATAGTGTCACATGGCATGTGCCGGGGAAGAACTTGGAATGGTAAGTTATTTAAAATTGTAATATTGTTTTATGAATACAGATTATCTTCTGAGTTAATTTTTTAGGGAAGTAATACAATTTTCATCATTTTTTATTTATTTATTAAATGTTTTAGTGGAATCTAAAATGTTGTGGGATATAATTAATATAATATGCATAAAACAATCTCGAAATGAGAAGATAAACTTTAAGCTACTTATATGTTCCCACAAATTTTAATAATCTTAACGAAATTTATGAACACATAGATAGGATTAGGTACTACATAATATAAGTATTGAGTAAGTATAATTCCGTGGTTATTAATATTATTTTTACAAAAAGATTTTCATAATAAATTTAAGGTTGATTCTTATTAAAATAGGTACTAAATTGAATAAAATAAAAGGCACGTTGGGCTTAATAAAAATAGTATAAAAAAATTAAACTCTAAGACTAAAAAATAAGGGCTAAAAAATGTACTCTTTTGTGAAAATGCTCTGGCTTTATACCAACATAATGAATACATTGGTAAAAATTTTTTAAACATAAGACAAATTGATTTGTGACTGTTTGAATTTTCAAATTCACATTTAAACTATAGTAAATCCACAAATTTGTACACTCGATATAGTTGGTAAAAAATTTGTAAAAATTCTAATTTTAAAGCCCTTCTCTTCAATATTTTTTAAAAGCTTTAAGAGCACCTGTATGGCTGTATAAATAAAATACTTATGCTTATTGCTTAAATGCGTAATATAGTTTTTAGAACTTTTGAAAATATATAATTTAAAAGGAAAATAATCTCGTTATATTATCAAAGAAACTAAACTATAATTTTTAAACATTAAGGGGGTTACTGAATAAGTCTAGTTCAGATTTCTACCTTTGAAATAAATTTTAAAATTAACATTATACAATAAACCATTACACAAAGATACATGAAATATTGGAATACAATATACCTATAAATTTTGATGAACATAGTTAATAACCTAATAGGTAAATACATCATAAATAATAATTGAATTGTTTTCTTCACACTTATAGATAAATAAAGATGGACAATCTGAACCTTCCAAATTCCTCGAATATGTGAACCGTATCAATAATTCTAGTATTAAGAGTCAATTGCAACATATTTATGACAAATGTCAAAATGGTAAGTTTTAATACATCACTACTATCATATATCACATATTGTTAGTTATTAATGAATTTTACCTATAATTTATCAATATTTTTTAATACATCAAAACTTCTCTACAATTAAAATATATCATGTTTTTATTTATGAAGTCAAAGGTGTGGAGAAATGTGATCTAGCAGAGCAATTTGCTATATGTGCTTTTAAGGAATCACCAACAGTAAGTAACATCAATTACATAAAGTATAGGTACCTTTGATTTATGAAGGTATGATAATTTAATTTTAAACATTGACTTTTATTTTTGTTTTTCTATATAGCTGAAGGATCGCGTGACTACGTTGATTGAAATGCTAGTGAAGATGAAACCAAAATCGAAATAAATCTCTACAGTCACCCAGTTTTATATAGTTTTCCATTTTCATATCTGTTTGACTTAATAATATTATGTAGGTACTATTAAAATTTTCAGGATCAATAATAATTATATTTACATAATATTTGATTAAATAAAAATGCAATTTTAATGAATTACTTATGTGATTTTCCTATTTATGAAAAAACTTATTCATAAGTAAAGTGATTACATTGGTAATAGGTATCAATAAAATAGCTGATATTTATAATACATTTTGTCCTAATGTTCAGTTTTCTCTACTAATTATTTTAATATGCTTTCTGGAAATTCTAATTTAAATCAATATATTTTCTACTTAAAATCAAAGAGTATCATTTTGAAAAAATATTTCAATTTATTATATATCATTTACTTACATGATAAAAAAATAAATAAATCTTACAATACATAATAATTATAATGCATTATTATTTTGTTAAGTTCGACAATGTAAATCTTTTTCAAATCGGTCATCAAAAAATGTACTATTTAAAAGTGACAAAGTATTCAATTGATTTTCATCGCATATTTTGGCAAAGCATTTGAATTTATTCTTTAAAATCATTAGAGCTGCTTCTGGTGCTAACACGGTGTATACATATTTAACACTCTAAACAAACAAATAAAAATTATATCATTACTCATTATTTAATACATAGATATATTTAACCCTTTGACTCTGCTGTCATATTTACACTTTCTTCTTATTTATAGGATATAGAATAAAAATCTCAAATTAAAAAAAAGTTTGAAAAATAAAATAAATTTGATAAAGTAGCAGTAGAGCCAAGAATAGCAATGTTTTAATAGAACAGTCAAAGGGTTAATAATATTTTAAATTGCAAATAAATTTACTTACTGCAAATTCATGAGGTGGGATATTTAATACTTCCCTTATTTGTGAATATATCCAAACTTTCTGAACAGGATTAAATATTGTTCTTAGCAAAAGTTTAGCTACATATAAATGATACTAAAAATAAAAAATCAACATTAAAAATAACAAGAATAATGGAGCCAAATTATAATTATAAGATCATTAATAAAAAGGTTTTTAGGCCACTTAAATGGTTACATTTTTATGAATAAAGTTGTTAGTGATCTGCCAGAATGCTAATTGAAATGGGCCAATGTATGATATAGGGTTAATTTTAGTAGGGCCTCATATTTTTGAATAAAAATTACATTATTTACCCGATCTGGACGGCGTTTTGCTATTCGTATTAATTCAAATTTATTTTGTTTTATAATCCTTTGAAATGTAGGAAGTTTTAATTCACGTATTACCTTATGACTACACATAAATAATAATACATATTATTATTTATACTTATTTAATTTAAAATTATAAAAATTAAATATAAAATTCTTACACATGGTCTAGAGATAATTCTGAATTAGGTGTTTTTTTGGTTTGTTTTACTTCTTTTGTTTGTTCTAAAATAATAAAAATAAAATAAAATTGATTAATAAGTATTTTTATAATAAAATATATACCTTGCTTAATTAAATTTATTGTCTATTATGAAGTTTATATATTTATTTACCTTTTGTTATCTTTTCTTTATTCTCTTTTGGTATTATACTATAACCTATTAATTATTAAAAAAAAATTGTACTAAGCAGTTTAATTAAATATATTTGTAACTATATAATTTATTCTTACTTAAATAATCAGGTTTTCCACTATCATCATCAATTTCACAGTCAACAACTGGTCCAACGCCTAGTAAAGAAAAAAGTCAATTTTAGAAAAGTAAAAATTAATAATAAATATATTCTTACCATATGGCAAAAATGGTCTTTTTTCTGGTGACAATCTAGATTTTTTTGTTGATTTGAGAACATATGCTATAAAATAAAAATATTAATTAAGATTTACATCTGTAAAAATTAATAATCAGATTATTTATATTATCTTCTATGTCAAGGGTCAGCAATTAAATTCTATGGAGGTCTAGAAAATTTGAAAAAAAATTTTGAAGGCTAATAATAACTTAAATATTAGTCAATAATAGTTATGATAATATAACAATTATTGACTAATATGTAAACAGTGATAAATGATGAATACCATCATGATCTCTAAATTCATCATAAAATAAATTAAATATATATTATGTGTGGAAAACCAGCAATAAAAAATATTTTTTGCGGTCCAGTTATTTTCCCTCCATGCGCTGCCTCTTGCCAACCCCTGTTCAAAAAAATTCATTAAATCTCAAATTATAATAATCAAAAATTTATATAAACTTTGATAATTATGTTTTTACAACTTAGTATTTACCGAGGTATTTATTAATACTCGCTTACAAATTATTTGCACAACAAAATTCACAAGTGGAATTGGATATTTGTATTTTATTTTATTTAAAGCTATAATAAATTTTGAATCTTATTAAAAATAATGATTTTTTTATTGATTGAAGATTAAAATTAGGAACATTATTGTAAATTGTTGATATAATAATGAATAACTCTAAAGTCAAATGCAGTATAAACTAATTTAATGTTAAAGTCAAAGCTAGGTAAATTAACCAACTTTTTTAATCAATTTAAGTTATCTTAAAAAAAAAAAATTATTAAGATAAGTTAAACCTAATTTTATATTTATATTATTATTATTATTTCTAATTAGCAGACTGGTTTCATCTAGACAATTCAAGTGACCATGACAATAATATTTTCATCATTGCACTCACATAATATATACAATTAAGTACAATATTATTCAATTTTAAAATGTAATACAAATAATAACCAGAAATCAATGCAAGATAAAACAGTTCATAATAAAAAATACTGTAAATATTTTACAAATAACTTTAATTTCAATAAAACAACTAAATTACAATTATTTATGAAAATAAATAACTTAGTTATTTTCTAACATTCAATTTTTTTTTTTTTTTTACTAATTACTGCCCAACTTTGGCTTAAAATATAATTTTTACTAAAAATTAATATTTTTCAAATATTTTATTGTTTATATATTATTACTTATTAATAAATAATATGAATTGAATAATTTAAAATATTTTAACATAACATAACCAATATATTTATATAAGCATTATTGTGAATAGTAATAATTTTAAGAAATTGTACTTATTTAAATTAAAATATTTTTTATAAATAATATGGAAATTATGACAGGGAAATAACATAGTTAATTTTTTTTTATGATTTTGTTTAGTATATTTTTTCAATAATAATTAAAAGTAGTAGAACTTTATACAGATTAATAATTATTGAAAATTAAAAATAAAACTTTTTAAAATTTAACAAAAGCATTAATTAGACTGATTTGGATTATTTAATTTAGTTTAATGTTAGTATGTGCTTGATGTTAAATTCATAGCTCTAATTATAATTAATTACCCTATTATTATCAAAATATCAGTTAGGCATCAATAATAATATGGATTAAGTCATAATAATATTTATTAATTTTATTTTAGTATAGATATATATATATAGAAAATTGGCGCAATTAGGTGAACAGAGATTTATGCATGCCTAACTTTAAAATGTGCACCCTCAACATTTACAACATTTTACTATTAAAATTTAAATATTTAGAAGTAAATATTGTCATTAATTATATATTTTGTACTATATTTTACACTGAGAAAAATAATTAAGTATACATAAATATATTCCCAGCGCTATCTGTGAGTTCATCACTTTTTGTGCACCTTTTAAAATATTGGTCTAATTGCACCTATGATATAGTATACTATATTATTAAAATGCTCTATATAATTATTATAAATAATTTATTTAAAACACTTAAAAATACCTGAATATCTGACTTCGTGTTCACCAATTTCCGGATCTGCATCCCAATCAGATTTAGAAACTCTTTTTACCATACTTATCTTAGCATATAGAACCTGATTGAAACACAGCACAAAAACAAAACATAGTAAAATAACACATGCTTTTAATAGTCATATAAACATAAAATTATAATTTTTGTTTTTTAATTTTTTTTTAAATTTATGAATATATTATAATATATAATACATTATACTTAGGCAAACTATTCCAATACAAAAATAAAATTTAAAATTTAATGAAAACTCAGAAAACTTCAAGTAATATTATTTAACTTTTGGAGAAGCTAGGGCAATAGAGCATACATATTATTATAATACAATTCATACTAATATTGCATTCAAAATTGAAGCAATACTAAAAATTTAAAACTTAAAAATATATATAACTGTAAAAGCAGTTAAAAATTAAAGAATCCAGGTAAAATTTTTCAAAAAAGTCTAAATAAAATACCAAACTCCTTCAAATACCGTAAAATATTTTTTTTGTCTGATGTATTATGATCTGAAATTATATTAAATAATAAATGAATCAATAAGGTTGAATCCTTCTAGATTTCTATCTTAAATTTTTATAAAACTAAAATTTTTTTGGCATAATGCTATAACTTATAAGCATGTATGTTTTGAAAAAGATAATCAATTATTAACATATATGTCAAAGGTCATAGAGAAATTAAATCATCATAAACATATAAACTTTAATTATGAAGTATTGTTAAAATTTCCAAAATAAATAAATTAATGCACTTTAAAATATTTAAGACGCTTTTCCTTCTCTTTATATATTATCAAAATTAAATTATACATCAAAGAAAAATCTTTCAATTAAAAACAGTGATAAAATAATTACTGTTTATCAATGATATAATTAATTATATTTAATACCTACTTAACTTCTTTCTTTAATCAGATAATTAGAAATTGATATTGTACCTGGTTTTATAAATGTATTATGTACCAAAGTTACCAATAGAATTAATCAATGCAGTTATAAATTAAAAATACACTTAATCTTCATAAAATGCTTCTTATTTTTTAAGATGATAAGAATAATCAATAGATTTAATGATTTATTTATCTTTAGTACATGGTTTATTTAGGTATTTTTTATGGATTTTAAAAATAGCTAACAGTCTAAAAATAATTGGAATTAAATAAACTGTAGTTAGTATCACATATTATGTTGTAAATGTAGTATTAACTAAAAATTACTAATTTTAACTAATTCTTTTATATTATAGAGAAATTAATAAGTAATAAAAATGAGTTATACCAACTCGTGAAACTATTGATATTTTTTACTAAAAGTTGGATTATGGCAGTATTAGTTCATAGACACACAGCTTTTAATAATATTTAATAAACCAAGATATTAAACTTTACAAATTTATAATTTATCAATAATATAAAATTAAATTTTACAGGTGAGATTGAAATTTTATTGTACTAAGTAAAATTTTTAATCAATACATCAAATTCGTGCTAATATTTTATATAAATACGAAATTGAATTTTTTTTATCTTTAGAACAAATTGTATTAAATACATTATATAATAATAATTAAATGTCTAGAAAATTTATATTTATATTTTTCAATTAAATTAAAAATAATAGTGAAATAGCTACATCGCCATTTTTAATATTATCAAAAAACAAATTATTGTGCATACCAGGTTCTTGAAACTATTTTCATCAAAGTAAAAAAAATGCTATTAAGATATTTTATAATTAGAAAATAAATTATAGACAGTAAATCTATAATAAGCACTAATTACAATAAGAAAAAAATACAAAGTAATAACACTTATACAAAAAGAGCAATTGTAAATACTTAAGTAGGTACTTTAAAAAAAGAACATACTTTAAAATTAATGGTGTGTATTTATCAAGCAAATAAATTTGAATATTATAAAATAGCATTATTCAAGTTTAAATTGAAAAACTTTACCTAATTAAAAATAATTATATGATTAGTAAATTAAAACATGTTTATTTCTCTATTATTTCAAATAAAGTATAATATACGACTATAGTAGTGAAGTATGGGTACACTATATGATATTATTTACTTACCAGCTTAATCTTTAACCAACGAAATGACCCATCATTTGTAGTGGGTAGTGGAAGTAGAGCACACCCATACGTTTTTCATAATATCGATATAAAATAAGAACCATTAATATATAGGTAGTTGATAGTGTACTTTTGAAAATTACAAGAATCCGTTAAAGCTTCATTTCGTCTAGCGAAACAAAAGTTAAATTGTAAAATCATTAATTAAAAAAAAAAACACTCCGTGTCTATGTGTAAACTTAGAACGCACGTGAATGTGAAAAATTAATAATACCTAAAAAGTAAAACCATTATTTATGCAGAATATTATTTAACTGTTTAGTGTTGAGTGTTTACTGTTAAAGTTAGGCTTTAAGCTTATAAGTTATAAGCTATAATATGACATATCATACAATATACATCCATTTCATTATCACTTTCCAAGTTAGAATGGCGGATCGTGCTACTGATAATAGCACTTAACAACTATAATTTTTTATCTTTATTATTGTTACTATTTTCATAATTCTGTTCAATGTTCAATGGTTCTTCATTGGTGATATATGGTCAGATAGTCAATTGACAATTATTATACTTTTAATAATTGAAGCCTACATAGCCGCCATGTATAGGTAGGGCAATGTTTATAATCTGCTATCAATATGGTATGTGATAAGTAGCTAATATAATATGTAGACACTAATATTATAGTAAATAGTAATATGGAATTTAAAAATTGTAGCTATTTATTTATTACTATTTAATATTTAGGTATTAATGCAATAAAATAATAAATAATGCATACTGCATAATGATAAAAGAGAAATAGGTGCTTATTTTTTCTAATATTAATGTTTAATAAAATTCAAGTACTATTAATAAATGACGTAAATTTGTGAAATGTGGAAATTTATTATTTATACGGCAGGGACATACAAAGAAATTGATGTTATTATTTCCAATAGTTTGGAAAATTAAATAATTCTCCGCAACACTAACAATTTAGATTTCATTTATTGTCTGTTAAGCTGTTAACAGTTACCTAACAACAATACAGCCTAAAAGATACTGTAGGTACTCGTTAAAGAAAGGCTTAACAATTTTTATCGTTGCCAATGCTATAAAACTTATTTCAACATGGAGAAACTTGAGTTTGGTCCCAGATTTCAAAAACAGCATGATTTGGGTCCCGGTTTACTTTATATAATAGGTACACGAGTTGGGTCCTAGTAAATTTTATAGAGTAAGTACATGAGTTGGGACTAACCTATTTGCGTTACCTACCTAGAAGACACCACGTGGAGATTGGCTAGAATGTTTCCCAAAAATTTTGATTTTTGTTATGTTAAGGTCTGATGTAAAAATTATTAAAATATTAAAATTATTATTAAATAATTAGATTAATTTTAGAAAATAAAAAATATTATATATTATTTAGTAATAAATATTTGTATTAAAATAAAAAATAAGTAATAAATATTTGTACTAATATAAGCTAGGGAATAAATTTAAATGACACTTCTTTTACAAAATTTAACCGCGTCAATTCTCCACTAGTAAAAGAAAGCATCTTTTCTCTTAAAAAATAACACTACAAAACACTATACTTATTTTATTTTATATTTTATTAGATGGACACTTCTAGCGTTGATACGTGCCGATATACTGGCAAGTTACAATATGTTATCCGGCGACAACTGTCCGGTTACGTTGTATTATACGTCTTATTAAGATAAGATATGATATTATTATTATTATTTAATAATATAATAATAATAATAATATATATATATTACCACGAACCCAACTCGTGTTTTTTTTAAGGGATAAAATATCTCGGGACCTAACTCGCGTTTTCCCTTCAGTATCCTTAGGGCTTAGGCTAGGTATAAGTATAGGAAATATATTACATTATACTTACTAGTTACTATATAAAATTATAAAGTACATAATTTATTGAAGTAAATACAAATTAAAAATCACATAAAATATTAGAAAAATATGTGAATGATAATAACAAAACGTTGAAACCCAAAAGCGAAAATTCATTTTGCGATTTTGTATCTTAATAGTAGGATAAAAGCACAAAAATAAATATTTTACACGTTACGCTATAAGTTTATTTTTAATTATTAATTATTCATTTTAATTAAATGTATAATATTTTTTATACCTAATTCAAAAATACATCAATAGTGATCGAGTCCAGTTGAAGTTTAATATTATCGTATCGTATTTTACCGTAACGAATTACGGTGAAGGTTGATAAACATTTAAAATAACTATACAATATAATATACAGTATTTCTAACTGATAAAATACACTTTATTTTTGTGAAATTTATTTGCACTCATGGTTTGTTAAAAAGGTTTTTATTTTGTGCTTATGGAATATTTATTTTTGGGCTTTTGGGTTGCATTTAGTCTATTTAGGTTAAATTTTGCGTTTATAGGCTATAGCCTTAATAAAAAATTCAAATGTCAAACTTACCCAAACCCAATGTTAACACAAAATAAAAATAAAAAAATAATTAAAGAAAATAGATTTAACATTTTTAATAAAATACTTAAAATTAGGTACCTACAAAACATATTAGATATAAAATATACCTAAATTTAATTATTACATAAATGATTTGTAAATAAAACTAATTTATTTAACTTAATAAGTTATGAGTGTTATGAAATTCTATTATATCTGTTACTGGTTGTTTTATTAATACAGATCGTTGTTTATTAAATTATTTGAGTCTTATGCTTAAATATCTTTAATTAAAATAGTGATCAAAATAATTTTATGATGTCATTCCAAAATACTACAATGGCAATCTAAATTACTGAATATATTATGATTAATAATATATTTTATTTAATTCAAGCACACTAAGGTTTATTAAAATTAAAAGAATTTATTCAGCTTCCATTATTATTTTAAATGAACTCCCAGATCCTAAAATTAAGCCATTATTTTGTCTTAAATTAACAAATTTATTATGCAAATAATCAAGTACGTAGAAGGCTATTTAGTTTTATATAAATATATGTGGAATGTGGATCATACTGAACATAGTTAATTCATAGAATAATATAATTGTTATAATTTACCTATAAGTTAACAGGTGATGGAAGATGGAGGTATGATCAACATTATTGTTCTATGGTATGACATGATTGTTCAATGCGATCCATACACAACACGCATAATTGATTCTACTCGCGTTTTATCCGTTGTATGTTATGATGTGGGATGCCACTAGGACGTAAGGTTTATAGAAAACACTAAATAGTATAATATCTATTATATAATATAAACCTTGGCCAGGACGACGTAGAGAATGTATACATATCGACCCACACGGTTCGATAATTGATATCCATTATCCATATCGAGAACGTGCACGAAATTACGTTATCTATCGGAATTTAGAGCTTCGGCGGCGCTGCACAGTGTTCATACCTACGAGCTACGGCTCGATAATCGATAATGTTGTCATAGATTTATTGTATCACCGTTGTCGACGTCGACCGACATAAATCATGTACGTTCCCAAAATAAGTGAACACGGAAAAAGTCCGACTGGAAAATTTAATAATAATACAGAACGTAGATATTTTAATGCATATTGCATGTGATGTTACTGATGTTTTAAATAGAAACACTGAATTAACCTAAAGTTTAGTGACGTAGAAGATGTATAATTATTTTAATTGCACATCCCAATACCTAATTTCCGAGGTAATGACTGTTTTAAAAAAAATATTTTGTACAACATTTTTTTTTTTTTGTTTTTCAATCCGGAGATTGGTTTTTAACAAATGTTTCACAATAAATGACTTCTCCATTTTTCTCTAAATGTACAACATTATACATTATATAATAACAACACAAAATATCGTTTTATTGTTTACGGAGGGATAAGGGAATGGTACATTAATTCTACATTTTATCAGTCAACATTTTAATAAAAAAATAAAAAAATAAATAACAAATAAAAATTAAGCAAATGTCTATATGGATTTGATATCTCAGTAGGTACGACTTATGGTATAATGTAAAATACCTATAAAACATAAGTACATACAATTCTTATATTATTATAATATCATTAATATCTATTGACTATTTTGTAAATTTTGATAGAATACCTTGTATAGTTGTACCTATAACCTATGTCCTATATAATATTACAAACACATTTGTTGTGTTCTCTTTTAGTTTAGTCCTATTTAAGGGTTTGAGTCCATCTTCAAAATAGAAATAGATATATTTTTAGAAGTTTTAGGATTCAAGAAATTGAAGATTAAGTTCATTTTTTTAATACTTTATCTTTATTATATATTTTTATATTACATAATAAATTATTTATTATATTTAACTAAACTAAGAACACTTAAACGAATACAATTTTCGAGATAATTTTTAAATATATTTAAAAAGCTACTTTGAATACTGTATTGTGTTTTAAAAATACATAATGCAATACATTTGTTAATTTTTTCATAGCTTTAAGATTATTCCTTTTTAATTACAATAAAAATAAAAATTTGTTTTTCTCCATATTATAAAAAAAATGACTGGGAATATTTATTTCACCCCCATGTAACGACTAGATCTGATGTATTTCTAGTAATTGTTCCCAAAAATATTTCAAGAGTATTTCTACTTTTCTTTAAGGTGGTGATGTACATAAAATAAAACACACTTATCATTGAAAAGTTTAAGCCTATGCATTAATTATTCTGTTTAAAATCTTCAATTTTAAAATACATACAATAATTGTATTTTAATTAAAAATCATTAACTAACTATCTTTAAATTTTTGTCTTTTGAATCAGTTTCATGAACAAATTATGTGAAAATAAATAAATTAACTAATGGTTAATAATCAAATTATAAAAATATATATTTTAAAGTTGTATATTTACTTTTATTGATATTTATTTTTTATACAAATCACAACTATTTACGTTACAATTATTTTTCTGTTTGAACTTATTGTTGAAAGCAATAGACATGTTAAAACAACATAATATATAATGTTAGTTGTTACTAGAATACTTTAGATGTTTATAGTTTATATTTATTAATTTAAATTTTGCTAGTAATTGATATATTAAATTAAACTGGTTAAAGTGTAATAATTTATAACGATGGTTGTTGTGCATTTTTCATTATAAATCGTGTTGATAATAAATGTTAATTATTACGAAATTATGGATATTAGGCAAGATCTTCTAAGAAATGCTATTAAATTAATAAATGGTTCTAAGAAATAATTCAGTTTTTTTAGATTTATAAGTAATAGACACGTCATTGATTATATGATTAATAATTATTAGTAGTAGCCTAATAAGTTAATAAAAGGACATTTTTATACTTACTTAAAAATTAAGAAATCTAACTACTTAAAATATATTGTTACTTGCTAGTTTTTATGAGAAACCAAAAAAACACATATCATCGCACGTTTCTCTTTTTCTAAGAAAAGTTCAAAATATATAAAAATAAACAATAGTCAATTGTTACCACTGACCAGCCGAAAAAAAAATAAATATTATTTTTCCACCCACTGATTATTAATTTGTAGTTATAATATTTGAGGATGTGACCTCGACTACTCAATATAAATATTTTTGAGTTAGGTATAAAATATAACATTGCATTCCATGGTCAAGAACCAGTATAACGAAGTGGGGTTTATTATCATCGTATGTGTGCGTGTGTGTGTTGTATAATTAACTAATTTAAACAAATCTACAATAAACTGTAGGTCTGTTTACCTTGTTGATTAGTATAAACAGAAATATCAATAAATTCTTAGTTAGAATAAGATATTAAAACTATTTTATTAATAATGAAGAATTATACAAGCTTAAAATATTTTTTGATTGTGTTAATATTATGTTTCATGAATTTGGAATACAATGCACAAATACTGGAATTATATGAAGGTACGATTACATTTTATTATTTTTATTATAGTCCACTTTCCAAAATAATTGACATTATCAGAGATAATGATGGGCGGAGTATAGACTTATTGGTTTTATAATAAATAATAATCTATATTTTCTTTAGAGTATATTATAAGAGTTAAATATAATAAGATATCATATTCGTAAATTGTTAATTAAACGCAGATTACTCTAACAGAGAAGTCATAGGAAGGTATACGAGAATAATATTTTTCTTTAATATACTAGTCATATTAATGTAATATATTTATATTTCATGTGATAGACATTATTTTAGATTCTAAGTGGAGAAATGCATTTATTGATTTTGTGATGATGAGACGATGAGTACCTATATGCTTTTTGTGTATGTAAACAAGATTTATTAAATAGGAAAAGAGTTTTAATTTTTTAATTTAAATATATGATAGTCAAGTAATTATAGTCAGTATTTTTGAGAGATCAAAATTAAAAATTATCAGGAATTATGGAAATTTTTACTGAAAACTAGTTCTCAATAAAATTGTATTATTATTCAAAAAACAAGTTACGTTACGTAGGTACTTAAATTTTTTACCAAGAGTTTAAATTAGAATTTTTTATACAATTATGTATTGTATACATTTCAAAATATTTTGATTAAATTTGAGCTATTTATACATATGTGTAGTTTTTAATAAAAATTTAAAAAAAATCTGAAATAAAATAAAGTAATATAGTTTGAAATATAGATTAACAAACTGTCTTTATCTAGTATAATTTTTCATTCGCAATAATTTAAAATACATTACAGTAGTTACTTACTCAATGACGAGGTATACTCGATATCTACTGTACAGCGTAGTGATTACCCTTTTTTATATTTTATTTTTATTTATTGTACATTTTTTTAACGCTTTAAACAATATTTTTAAAGAAATGTGACGACAAATGACAATATTAAATAATTAACTGTTATGTAAACTGCATTCAAAATATTTAAAAAAAAAGTTTTTTTTTATCTCAAAAAAGTCTAAATTATTCAAATTTATGTATAATTATTGATTTAGTTTTCATTTAAAAGTATGAAAACAATAAATATTTTGATTATTTCGATAAATTTTTATTAGTCCGAACAATTCTTGTGGTATTTTCTGATCACCTAAACGTTTGAAAATAATGTATTTAAACTTAAAAGACAACAGACTTCAAAATATCTCAACCAACATAATAATTAAGATTTTAATATGACATAATTCTTACTTAATAAACAGATTTTTATACTATTTAAGTATAAAATAATATTTACCACACAAGATAATTAAAATATCGATCGAATTTTGTATTTTTTTCATTTTATATTAAAGTGTTAATTATATCAATAAAATTACTATTAACATATATAGGTATTTATATATTATTCTTGTGTAGGTGATATTTGCCGCAAAGGTGATGGCAGATCTCCCAACTCCATTTGTCGGAAAATTGAAAACTGTCCAGTTGCAAAGGAAGGACTTAAGAAAAATATTACACCGCAACTATGCTCATTCAGTGGATCAATTCCAATAGTTTGTTGTCCGCCAGAAAATAAAACCCTCACCACTAATCCATCTACTTTTACAACAAAAAAACCAATAGTGAAAACATATTCAGCTACTGAAAGTATGTATATTACTGTATACTACTGTGATAAGTAATTTACTCAAAATATTCTTTTGTAATAATTTATCTAATAATTATTCTTATATATTTTTAATTCACGCATAGTGTGCGCTGAGTATTCAGAATTAGTTTATTATAAGATCAAGGACCCAGTATTAATATCAGATCAGAATAATTATCTCAAAGTTAAAGATTGCTATGATGCCATTACCTTGATTACCAACGGTACAGAAGCTAAACCAAAAGAATTTCCTCACATGGTGATAATATGAAACATCTATTTAATATTTATTTTTATTATATTTATACATAATTACAGGCTCTGTTGGGTTATAGCGAAAAACCGGACATTTATTCATGGAATTGTGGAGGGTCGTTGATAAGTAAGAATTTTGTATTATCAGCAGCCCACTGTGAAAAATTCGGCAATAAACTTACAATGTATGTTTACTTACATTAACATACATTATATTTAATCTATAAACTGTTATAAAAAAATCTATATTTTTAGGAGATATGCACAATGGGCCCGCTTAGGTGATCTAGATTATCTATCGGAAACTGACGAGGCGAGACCTAAAGATTATAGGATAGTAGAACGCATAGTACATCCAAATTATAAACCACCTTCTTTGTATAATGATATAGCATTATTTCGTTTAGAAAGAGATGTAGATTTCTCGCCATTTGTACGACCTATTTGTCTCAATACAGATCATTATTTAACACCCCCAGCAATAATAGCTACAGGATGGGGAAGAACAGAAACAGGTAAGTTAATTTTTATATTCAATATTTTATATGATATACCTAAATACATTTACAAATTACAATTTATAAATATAATGAAAATACAAATATTTAGCTGCACTTTCTAGCTCGCAATTATTAAAAGTACGCATAGACACTATTCCGGCAGCAGAGTGCGATAAAAGTTTCTTATATCTGGCAAATAGAAATAAAAAATTATCACAAGGAATAGTTGATGATCTTATGATATGCGCTGGCAATCCAGAAGGCGGCAATGATACTTGTGGAGTAATTATTTTATATTTCTACACAATTAATTACATTTCTGCCTTTTAAACATTTTTTTAATTACAATTTATTTTACAATGTTATAGGGAGATTCCGGTGGTCCGATTCAAATAAAACACAATAAGTACATATGCATGTATTCACAAATAGGAATAACATCATTTGCGGGGCCATCTTGCGGAGAAAAGGATTCGCCTGCTGTTTATACTCGGTTATCGAAGTACATTTCATGGATTGAACAAATCGTTTGGCCAAAAATTAAATAACTAATGAGTAATGGCTAATACAGCTTTGAATTAAATTTTACTTATCTCCATTTAAAATCATAATATATGATCATATTCAAATTTATATTTTAATTGTTTATAGATAAGCTGTGATTTATGTTAATCTTTATTAGGTTTATACTCCAATATTGTCTGTATCTATAAAATAATATTAAATGTAAAATAAAGAATACAGATAAGTAAATTTTTTTTTTTAATATAATACAATCCATTTTAATTATTCATCATTCACCTATTAAATTTATAAACATAATTGCTAAACGGCTAATGAGCAATTAACAGAAAATATGTCCATCACTCTTTTAAAAATGTTTAGCAAAAAATAAATGTATGTATTATAATCAATAATATGTTAAAATAATAAATTATTCAATAATATAGTTATTGAAAATAAAAATGTGCGTGATTCGACAACATCGTATGTAGAAATATAATAGAACGAATATTTTTGTGGACTCGTAGTTGTATTGATCTATTCTCGAGATTAGAATATCCAATAACCCATTGTTACATCAAACACGACCTATTGCCCATATTACAATGGGCAGAAAGATGAACGATTAGCAGCAAATGAATAACTGAAAATAAGACAACTCCGCAGATACTCAGATGACCCCACCTTTAGTCATAATCTGTGCACATCAATGTCAACTGTCAAGTTCAAGTCGGTCAGTACCCTTAATCAAGCATACAGTAATAGTCAATAAGCGCAAAATCGTTTATAAGTACAAAAGTCTGAGACTAATGTACATAAATTAGAAGTTGGTCATAAAGATAGTAATATTTGATAATAATTATAACTTATAACTTATCATATAGATATTAAAAATTCTAAATTGATCATTTTTGGTTTTTTTTTGCCTTTTTGTATTTTTCTTGATGGTGTAAAACATTTAGAGATATTACTTGATTGAGTAACTATATCTTGTAAAAAAGATAGTTTTTAATTTTTATACATATAAAAATCGTTTTCAATTGTTATATTTGAATGCTTTGTACATAATTACTTATCTATGATTTATATTTTATACATTAATGAAATATATTATAGGTAGACAACTCTAGCTAGATATTTAATACAATACTATACTTATAGTTCACAATATACTAAAAAAACATTAGATTATTAAATATGTGTTTCTTTAAATATTTTGTTATTTTATATCTCAATGATAATGCTTGGGTACCAATGTAATTGTTTTTGTTATTACGATTTATATTACTGAATAACATTTGGAAGCTTTTATAATTTATCAATGTATTATTAAATATCTATAAGTTTTGTCATATAGTATGAAATATTTGATATTATATCCTGTTTAAAATGTTCAAAGTTAATAGATATAAAAAATCGTGTTTTGTTAACAGTAAAATTATTTAGGTTTTAAAATGTTTAAATCATCAAACATTTTGTTTTGATATGTTTCTTCGCATTTTAGATAAATTAACCTTTAAATAAATATCAAAAAGTAAGTATTACAACTTTTTTAAATTGTTCAAAATTTAGTTCAAGTAGCCATACGTATATTGGGTAGATGACAGTCAATAAGTGTCTATAAGGTGTCTATTAGTGTATAATACTACTTTCGTTCAACTGATAGTAGGTACTAGGTACTAAATAGGTAGTTATTAATGTACTAGGTAAAAAAAATTGAATATTACTGTATTAATATAACCTTGTTTATTATAACTTATTTAAGTTAGCATTAATAATAATAGCACGTTCATTATTTTTATCTATATCAGTACAAGATATATTTTTTAAATTGAAATATGCGGTCCATACATTGTTATTTTTTAATAATAAGCATAGCTTTTTGTTAGTTGTTAAATTTTTGCATGTGGTCTAAAGAAAAAAAGTCACTCATTAGGGATAATTTTATCTATGAAATTTTACTATTCAAAGTCGTAGCACAACTTTCTTTTCTGACAAGTATATCAGTATATATAATAAATAAAAATAAGTGTCGCCGTTGCGTGGCGGGTTGTGGGGTTTTTTCATGTTCTGTATATACTCGTTTATTATATCAAAACATATAAAGTAGGTGTGATAACAATAATGCATTATAACTGCACGTCTGCACATCTATATATGTTTATTGCAAATCTTACATTTACACATTATATTTGTATATATTATTTAAAATGAAGTAATGTACATATAAATAAATATATATATATATATATATATATATATAATACGAGAAAATAATTAAATGATATATGAATGCTACAAAAATTGTACACAAAAACAATATTTATTATTAGTTTAAATATATTTTAATTCAAACCAAAACTTATTTAGAAGTCTTATTTGGCTATAATATTCTATTACTGTATTTATTATTTAAAATTGTTATCTAACATAAGACATGTATTCTATATAGGTACATTTGAACATAGTTTTTATTAAATAAATGAATTAATTAAAAAATAAAATTTAAATATATAATTTAATATTAATTAAATAATATTTCCTATAGTCATTACTATAAAGTTATTGCTTATTTCTATCTTGGGTTTTTAATTTGCATACACGCAAACAAAAAATGCGATTAAAATGTTAATTCAATATACACGCCAATTATTGATTAGTCATCAGTCATCACGGACAATTCTTTTGTATCGCCGGCTGATTCTTGAATAAGATTTTAAATCTAAATGAACAAAATGCACAAAAGTGTCATTAATCATTAATTATATTATATAGGTACATCTCAAACCCTTATACGCGTCCTCCTACTCAAGTTCAACAACCGTCTCGAATGTGTTGATGATGACTGGTTCACACCATTGTTGGAGGTTGATTGGTTCGCCTAATTCATTGTCTTATGATAAATAATGATAAAAAACCGTTGTAAATACTTTGAAGGATATATTGGGTCTTCGTGAACCACTATATATAAGTCACCACACAATTTGCATTTACGGTCAGTGTTCAATAAGGTTTGAAAATATACACTACACATCAGTACAGACCTTACATACAATGATGATCCAAGTAAGCAAGACCATTTATATATTCCATGTATCTTATATGTTCGAGTGTAAATTGTATGAAACAATACTTGCGTATTCTACTCTTTTAATTTATTATACCTAATATAACTTACGGTAATATTAAAGTATATATATTGTATCTGTAACTCTATACATATATTGTACTATTTAAATTATAATTATTAAATTGTTAACATAAGTACCTAGTTACTACCTAATTTAATGTGCTTAAATAATACAATTAATAATATAAAACGTATACTCTCATTACGTTTAGATATTTTCAATTCTGCTGGTGATTATATCCGGAATCCTTTGCAGCGGAGCTCAACAAGGAGTATCCAGTACCCAAACTGGTCAGACATTGCAAATACAGCCCAATGTAAGAAAATACAACAAACACACTTCTACGGAAAGTAAGTCTTTAAAATAAAAAATGAATATATATATATATATATATTTAATAATGGAGCAAATACAGAATAATGATAAATTAATTAATAGCTATTAATTATTATATATAAGAATTTATGACCAACTTATCGTATTATAATGTTTATAATATACATTACTATTTAAAAAATAATAAAAATCTACCATTTTTATCAGCTAAAATCTAGTATTTATAAATTATATTTATTTCATATTTTAATATGCGGTATACCTTTTATTTATTTAATTGGCTTTTAAATTATAGTAATTAAAAATTGTTGATACTTAAAACTTAAATATTTTCAATTAATTGTAAATACTCATATAGGTTATTTTAATTTATCGGATTAATTGCATTTTAATGTTGTATACATGATATAAATATTTTTTTTTTATTACTAATTTGTTAAGTTTAATTGTGATAGCTAATTCCAAATTAAATTTAAAATAATTGTGTCTAATAATAATTTGATCTAATTCAGTACGACAACACTATTCATTTACTACTATACTATAAGTATAAACAATTTTTTTTTCTTATTAAATATTAAAGAATAATACTAAATACTAATATAAAGTATTGCGTCTGTCTTAACATTGAATATCATACCTAAATAATTATTATTGATACACATTAGGTGCTACCTATATCATTAATTTTTTAAGTATGCTACCTACAAATTTTAATAAAAAAATTAAAAAATTTATCTTGTGCCGAAAAAAAAGTGTCAAATACAATATCAGTTATCGTTTTAATTGGCTGCAATCATTCTTTATGCATGCTGTTGTTGAAGTAGACTTGTTGCTCCCTTTACCTTAACACCATATTATTTTATATTATTAATTTTCTTTTCTAGCGTAGGTATATTTTACTTGCGACATGCATTATGTGCAACTAATTGACACAATAACCAAAGTATACGATAATTATAATTATTTGTAAATTGTTCTTTACTTCAAAACACATAGATTCTTAAGTAGTATATAGATACTGAGCTATCAAAATATAATAGCTAATCATAATTAGTCAACAATTTTTTCAATATAAATATAATTGTAGCTTATAGGTATGCAAAACAATTGTAGGTACTCTAGAATCGTACCCAAACCGATTTTCTCGGTTAATTTGATAAGTAATTTGTTATTAATATTACCTTTATTAAATATGATAAAAAATAAGTCAGCAGTTTTACAAATACACAAACCAAACAAACAAATCACAGTTATCATCATTCATTTTATGTAAAAAGCAAACCATTCAAAAATTATTTAAACCTCGTTTTTTCGATTATTTTAAGAACCTTGTACCACTGCAGGCTCGCCGACGGGCACGCGAAAGGACAAACCGGACAACTATTCGGACTCGCAAGACTACGTGCCCATTGGCGGCACGGCCGGACCAGGATATCCTTACCCGTACCCGTACCCTTATCAACCGCTGGGCCCTTACCAACCAGTTGGCCCTTATCTGCAGCCAACCGGCCCTGTATTGGTGCCAAGCGGTAACCCGTATCGGCCGCTTCAGTACCCTTACGAACCGCAATACGCCGTGGACGGAGCACCATTACCACCGTACAACTACGCGCCCTACTACCCCGCCGGTCCACCATACGTAGGATCGTCTCCCCCATACTATCCGGCCACACCGCAGCCGCTTTACGAACAACAGCCGACCGTGGTGGACGCATATCGTTCACCGTTGTACCCGCCACAGCCGCTGGATCAGCCTCAGTTTTTCAGACAGCCCGGTGCTGCCGGAGGTTTACCTCCGTATTACAGAGCCCACGCGTACAACAGACCATCGCCGTTTATCCAACAACGGGACATCGCAGCCGCTCCTCCATATTTCCAACAACGTGACGCCCCGTTTCCCCAGCAGCGGGACGCCGCAGCAACTCCTGCCGCTGCCACCGCCACCACCGTGGCCGCTACCAACAACGCTGAACCGCAGTACGAACAACAGCAGTCTGGACCATTCGACGGTAACCAGTTTCATTACTAACGCTTTCGATCATATCAAAAACGTTTATTACCTGGTAACCGCTACGCCTCATGATAGACTTAGTTTAGTCAGAAACATTATTCGCAACACCATAATTCATTAAACGTATACCGATTGCAGCACCGTAGTCAAGAATATCTAAATAGTCTCGATAATATTATATTATGCATATATAATATTTCATAAATTATATAGATAAATAAAATAAAATAAAAATATATTACCATGTATAAATAGGTACCTATTACAGATTATGCCGCAGTGACACTAAACATATACGATACACTGATTTAAGAGGTGTACATCTATGATAATGTTCAGGACATCGTGTAGTTTTAATCGTTTCCTGAATTAATATTATTATATTCTATTGATTTTGAAATATTTTTATCAGTTCTGTATCACTGCATACAATATCGGGGTTAGTACTAATATATACAACTATAGTTATTGTACGGAATACATGTGGTTTACATAAAACATTATTATAATAAATTTACAATTACGTATTTTATAAATTATTAGTTACATTTGAGAATATAAGCAATAATTGTACGTTTCTGTATTTTATAACCAGTAATTACTAGTTTTTAAACAATATTTATTTATAATTAAGACAGTATCATGTATAATGTTAATGTATTGTGACTTTATTTTTCCAATTAAATTCAAAAATACAATGTATCTACCTTCTTATATAGCTGTATAATGTATATAACTACTTATACTTTGTTTTTAGTTTTATACAGTAATTTGTGTAACTTTCCTAGAATGTAACTTTCGCCGCGGATTATGAGGAATCAGTGTATTTCAACTATAGGTACTTACACACGAGTTTAAATTTTCTCTTTAAATTTTAAACGTCTAGCAGTTTTAAAAATATTGTTTAAAGATGCATTTATTATAAAGTTAATTAGACTCTTTAACAAATACAAAATATAACTTGATTTGGTGTTAAAGATCGCTTATTATTTAACAGACTTAATACGGGGGCGTGTAAGTGTGTATCAAAATTCTAAATACTTTCGTCTTCCAGCTAAAATGTTTAAAACTATAAAACCCATGTATTACAAGTCTATAGTCATAGAAAAGCTATGAGATTCTTAAGATAAATTTAGCAAAGCTGATAATTCCAATAAGGAACTATTAAACAAAACAATAAATTACATAGACATTTTCCAATTGTCGCATAAAACTTCCCGGAGTAACAGAATAAAACACTCCATAACGATTTATTTACAATTAAATTTATACTTGAATATGAAAAAAAAACAAATAATATAAGAACCCTAAATATTTTACTTAAAACACATGGTCCAGTGACAATTGGTAGGTAATTCGTTTAGATAATAATCCTACGCCAACACCTTACGTATACAGTGAAACATTTTTTTTTTTTTACTTTTCATTATGACAGGAGATAACTCGAAAAGTGAAAAACTTCATTTAATATTGAAATTATCTGAAACTTCTTAAAGAACAAGACTATCTATGATTTTTGAAATAGTACAAGGATACATATTTTGTATTGTCAGAAAACACAAGAATCCAACAACTGACAAGAAAAAATGAGTAATAACAATCAATAGAATAAACGGTAGATATTTAGAAAGGTGATGAATAATTGTGAGATAATATACCTATCTATATGTAGTGAAAGAATAAAGTACCAAAGAGACTAACTTAACTGTATGGTCTTAAGTAAAATTTTATCCAGATTCCAGGATACAAGTGGTTGACTGCAATATAGCCAATAGCTAAAACATTGCTATAACAAGAAACCGTGACTGATCGTATCAAAAGTTTTTGAAAAATCAATACATATAGACTAAGTACTAACTTGAAATTTGGATTTAAATGCTTAAGAGACTTGTTTCTATTTTACACACTAGTTACATAGATAGCAAATCTATACATCGAGTTCTTATTAGTTATTTTTTACTACAGTGAATTTATAGGATGCAGTTAATATTACAGCAAATTTACAACCTATGCTGGTCGACAGAGAGGACTAAAATGATCAAATTTATATATTTTTTGTTTAGAATAGTAACTAATGATTATGTTTATCAATAATAAAGATGTTGAAACTGTTGAAAGACTTTTTTTGAAATAATACTGCATTTTCGTTTTTATTAACATATCTTTCAAATTGCCATTATCAAACGTCGTATAGATTAGATAATGGTTGTTTAGCAGTTTGGCAGTGTCTTTATTGCAAGTATTTTACTATGACAATCAAAAATACTTATAACCATATAACGAGGTGAATAAAACTTTTTTATTTGATTTTTACTTGTGGTTAAATAATTATTTACAAATTTACATAATACTTAATATTGTAATGTTAAATTCCATCATATTATATGACGTGACTGCGCATCTTTCGTACCATACGTCTATACCATAGGTTGCCTAGTAACAAAGCGAATGAAGAATTTGTTATTTTATTTTTTCCAGTATCATCATTTTTATTGATCAACTTCTATATCTTTCTTGATATTAATGTGTATATAAATGAACCGACTTGTATACAATTTTTTTCAAGTAATGTCGTCTTCAAAATTTACTTTTTACTTTCAGACTATATAATATTTTTGCATTGTGAGTAAGATCGAGCTTTTCTTAGTCTAGATATTTCGATGATTACTTTAAATTGCAGTAGTTTTGTCAACTTAAATATACTCCTATTAAATTCGATGTTAGGAAGTTCAATAATAAAAAGTGACATTGGTTAGTTGTTAGTCCTATAAATAATATTACTAAAACACTAAGAATGAATAAACCCAGTTCCGCAAGGGACGTTTCTTTATTTTCTAAGGGAGTGGAATAATGAAGATAGCGAATGATTGCTACAATTGGACGCGTATAACGCGGTACAAATATGTGGAAAAATAACTCAGTGTTCATATTGCATATATTTGCAGTTTTAGAGTTTGATTTCCTGGAAGCAGCATATCTGTTTGAAGAGATGAAGATTTTGAATTTTTTCTTATTGGCTTTTGGCGATGACAAAGATAAATTTCGTTTAGATGGCGTATTAAATATTATTACGAGACATACTTGGTTTTTATACAAATATAAAAACATTAACTTTTAACGGACAATTCATATTGAAAGGTAGAGTATGGTTACTGTGGCCTGTGACAGCGCTAACCATGTGTATGTAGGTTGCGATGATCGAGTCACCACAGCACTGAACATAATGTTTATATATTATGGTTTTAATGGTTTTAGATGAAACAAATAAATTTGAAATTTGTAATACAAAATTTGTTTTTTTTATAATGAACTTTGGGTCTTGCACAATTTAATAATTTGCTATTGCCAATTGATACAAAAAAATACAAGACGCTTACATTTTGAGTATTATTATGTTATTCAAAAGATGAAATGAATAAATATTAAACCTTATATTCTAGTGTTTCAAATGTTTCAATTACCCAATTTAAAAAGATATTTATAATATTGTGGTATAGACGTATAGTAGATACTATGGTTTTAAAATATTGGAGAACAGAATACAATTACGTTATCAAAGATAAATAAAATAACCAAAATCTTATTCTTCCATGATATTTTGTCAGGGCTGCAGATAACAGATTAAACAGATGTTTAATACATCGAGGTAATTTTTTACCAAACGGGAAACACTGAAACACTGAATACCTAAATTTTTACAATCGGAGTTTTAATTTGTTTTGTGCTTGTGTTTTGTGGAACATTACCCTTCACGGAAGTTGTATATTTATTTGGGATAACTATTCATTTGCAAACTGGTAAATATTATTTAAGTAATTTTTATAGACATCAAAGTTTGTTACTTTAAGCAATGCTTGTAAATTTCAATTGATAATGTGAAGGTCAATCTTTGACAATTATGTAAAAGTTCAATTTAATTACGATTGTTGGTACTCAAATTTATTGGTTTATACAAAATTAGGAATTATTTGTCTCATAAAAAATATTGTATTTTAACTTTTTTTTAAACATAATTTGTATTTCATTAATCATATTATGGAAAGTTGTTTAAAGTATGATCTTTAACTTTAAATAAATCATCTGGAATGATCATTTTGTAGAGTTATTATTATTATTATAAATACAATAATATAAATTAATATACTTGATATCAAAGTTTGGTTTACATTTTTCTCTAATTTTTTAATATAATTTTATCAAGTAATATTTTTCATTAGAAAAAAAAACCCTAAAATTTAATTATATAATTTCTACTTGGCGTTAGAATTAGAATATACTATATCTGTTTTTATTATTGAAAATTGTCTTATAACATAGTACATCTTAAAATAATCATACATTTTGTCATTTTTGAATAAAACATACAGATAGTCATGAGATGGGGTCATTATAATTTACCTCGCAAATAAAAGATAATATTGTTTGATGTAATAATCTTATAGCATTTATATTTTTAATTGTTATATTAATATTAATTTTACATGAAATTTATTTTAGAACCATGTCTGCTGGAGCTGTAGTACAAAAATTAGCAAAACCACAATTACGTGGACTTTATGATAAGAAAACCAAGTTCCACCTTGTGTTTAGTATTGTTTTATCTATTGGAGTTGGTTTGGCATACAAATATGGTATTGGTGAACCCCGCAAGAAGGCTTATGCAGAATTTTACAAGTAATTTATAATCCTATCTTCAGTGTGAATAGTATTTTAACACATTTAATCTTTTATTTTATAGACACTATGATGCCGAAAAGGATTTTGAAAGAATGAGGAAATTAGGACTTTTTTCATCTTGCCCTGTTGATGATTAAAATAACCTATGTCATAATGTAATTAACTAGTTGTTCTATGTAAATTTATTTGATCAGAAAAATCAATGAATACATTTTTGTATTGATAAAATATAATTAATTATTATGTAATACTGATTGTATTCTACTATTTATGTGTGTATGTCTAAAAACAGTGTTATAGTTAATTTGTAGTAATATTTTTAGTTACTGAAAGCATACTACTTAATACTCAATATTATAAATCTACCTATTTCAATATTTTTTTGTTTTGAGAAAACAACTGATATAACAATATTTGATAATATTGTATGAGTTTTCTCTTATCCAGAAGACAAAATCCTCCAAATTGCGACTTTTGTCTTATAAATATTAGTAGAGTTACATATTGAATGAATGAGTATTAAAAGATGAGTGATAGCCAATAGGATAATAATTATTAATTATTAATCAACTACAATATTGTTATACGGGACGTTTTTTCTCATTGTATGTTATGGCGAAAATGTAATTTGGGATTTTGTCGAGTACGTAAATTATAAGATTCTGGACAATTTGATCCATACGGTTAGCATTAATTTATCGTTAATTTTGATGTTAAGAGTCATCGGCCATCGTTATCTAAGACCAATTAATATAATTGAGATTCTACATGATTTTCCTCAAGGTATATTTGCGATAACGTCAGGTGCGCCAACTCATTGGATCTGGTGGTAACAAGACAGTCTTAGGGTTAAAAGTCGTTATTACGCGGGATTTCTGCAACGGTAAGGTCCGCTACCTAAATGGTCTTTTTTGCTGTGTCGTCAACGATTTGTTCAGCAGTATTAATTTATTCGATTATTGCATTGTTCTGTGCTTGTGGCGGGGTGATTGAAAGCAATGTAAACGGCATATTATTTTATTATTCGAATTTGCGTGATTTGCATCGACTCTGTAGTGCGTGCAGTGCGACCAACTGGTCGGGGGCTACCGCTTATCCTTCCTGTTGGGTTTTCTGAAAAGACCGAAATTAGATGAAGTGCAAACCTAGCACCACCCCTACAATAGGATCCGTTTGTCCGTGATTTTGACACTCTCAACTCGAGTCGACCGACGAGATCATCAATCGCGGCGGCATAGAACATCGCTACCGCCGGGACATTTAGTGCGTTGACACGTTGGCCGCACTGCGACGGGCAGTGATGTGCATTGCAAATGGCCGATCTTGTTATTGTTCCGTAGTCCCGTAGCGTTTCGCGATTTAACACGATAATATACCCCCGGACTCGCGAAAGCCGTTTGTTGCCGTCTTCGTCGTCACCCCGCACGAATAATCGCAGTGTTGGTGTTCACTGTCGCGTACGTACCGTTTGTTAATCGTCCGTCCGCCGAAATACAAACGTCTTCGCCGCGAAAGCATCGGCGGCGTTTCTCTGTCGTGTGTGTGTGTGTGCGTGTGTGTGTGCGCATAGACCGCGATATTAATATTATTATTGCGACTTTGTGTGAGTGTGTGTGTGCGCGAAAAGTGTCCGATGTACAGTATCAACGTCCATTGGATTACACTCCGGCCGCCAGGAATAACATGTACGTAACAGATCGGTTGACACCGAGCTTTGTGTAGGGTTTTTGTTGACGGCGGCGGTGGCGGCCGGGCGTTTCGGGTTGGCCGTTGCACCACCGCTGTCGCTCCCTTGACCAGCACAAAATGGTGGTCGGGTCTGTTAGACGACAACGTAGTCCGCCCATGTAAAAGACTATTTTTCTTTCCTGTGGCCGAGTGGCCGACGGAACCACCTTGGCCACTCGTCTAGGAGGCCCCCGACCGCCCGCCTGCCATAGCTGTGTTATTATTATTATTATTATTATTATTATTATTATTATTATTGTGATGGTCGTACAGTGTCGGGGCCACGTTCCTTAGTGTAGAGGGGAGGGGTTGAACATTATTTTTTGAGTTTTGATGATCACTGATCGAATTTGGAAATGTTAATCGCGCCCAGAGATCAAAACGATTTTGTTATTTCAGTTAGTTTTCGTTGTCTTGTGTTTTTAAACGAATGTGATCGACACGCGCCTAATGGATGTTAGTCCTAAACGAAGTCGACCTAACACTACCTAGTTGTCGCGTAATTTTCGATATAATTTTTTTTTTTAATCTCTAACGATTTCATCGCATTTATGGATTTTTAGGGTATAAATTATTATAAATTATCATTAATAATCATCTCCATTTGCGATAACAAATGCATGATCATATTATGATTGTCTTAGTTGGTAAGTAAAGTTAGATTCTATATCTCACAACTGGCATGAACTAAGAAAGACCATTGCTTTACAAATGTTGAATTATCTATGATTATGTATTATATTTATCTCAATTTATTAAAAGTCTATTATTAAACTCTTTATTATAAGTATTTATATTTCAACTTAAATAAGTAGTAGAATAATATTATATATTTAACAATTTCTAAGTACTATTTGTTTAACTTGTCAGTGGTTGTTTTGCTTTTTGTAACATCATTAGTCGCAAATGAATTTCCTGCCTCTTTAACTGTTTTTGTCAACATCAAAATAAGTTTGATGTCTATTATGATAGCACCTTGTATTTGTTTTTAAATAAACAATCTGGATAATCACCTAAAGTATCTAGATAATTAAAAGAATCTCAACTTATGATTCTACAACCCATGTCTATAACTAAAAAAAAAATGAAAGAATTAATTGCATTGCTTAGTTCTTTATGAATTAATAAAACCCTGTGATATATTTTATTTTATAATTAAATCAATTAAAGATATTTTTAGTATATAAAATATGTAAAAATTTATACTGTTATTTTAAATGCCTTTAAATATGAGTGCAATGGTCAAAATGTAATCATTAACATGATTAAACTTGAAAAAATAAAATGTCTAAAATGTGAGGATTGAACATGATTTTCTTATTAAGTAGTGGTCTAATATCCAATTAATGTTTTTTCTTTAATATATAAATAATAATTTCAATGCCCAATATTTTTATTTTACTGAAATATTATAATGTATAGATTCTAGTCTATTTAAAATAATAAAATAGTTGCTCCTAAATTATTTTTGAAAGCTTTATTTAAAATAATGTAATTATAGTATTGTCAAAAATTTAATTTATATTTCTAAGGTACTTACTGGTAAGTTATTGTTTGAATAATTTGAAAAAATCAACTTATTATGATGTTAGAAATAGAAAATTAGGCATTGTATACCCAATGAAGTCTCAAATTTCTCAATGCTTTTTTATTCCCCATGACTCACTCAAAGATTAAAATTAAATTATTTTTTTATTCAATACTCTAGGCTTCTTTCTAGTTGATTCCTAATGTATAACTTGATGATTTAATTCAATTTACATATCATAGGGTTGAATTGACTTAATGCAACTTATATATGTGTAGATTGGCGAAAAATGGATACTTCCAGGTTATCTTGGCTATCAAATTATTTAAATAATAAGTTTTTACTTATGTGTTTGTGTTATATTGTTGACATTTAATTTAAATTAAGCTATTACAGAGGTATTTAAATTTAATTGTTTACACTAGTTAGTATTTGTCATTTCATAAACCAGCCATGTATGAATTATTCAGCGGTCATAAATGATATTTATGATTTTTGAAACCAATTACAATTTTGTGTAAAGTGATTGTCCCAATAATCTGAAATACAAAAACGAACGTATAAATTTGTTGAAAAATTGACTTTTTTTTATATATTCTTATTATTAAAATTAACTTTTAATTATAGAAATTATTTAATAATACAAAAAGAAAAAAATGATATAACCTAATTATTTATGAAAATACATGCATATAAAGTACATACACTTTTTTTTTATTTTAATATTATGTGTCTTATGTTATTTAAAAAAACTATCTATATTATTTTGTTAAATAAGTATTATTGGTTGTAATACTCAATAAAAATGTCCCAATTATCCAGATTTTTGGCCAAGATAAGCAGTGAATGTTTACCCTAAAAGTATACATTTTTTCTCATAATTGAAGAATTGTCCCTATTAAGCGGTTTCCTTATTAACCAATGTCTCCATTAAGCGGAATCGACTGTTTATCGATTCACAATTTTATTATTAATTATCAAATTTCCTATATGAGGTAGTCGAGATAATTCAGATAATTATAAAAGATAGTTTTGAAAATATTTGAGATATCAAGATAACCTGAAAGTACTGGTAAATGTTTATATGTTGAAGAACTTGATTATGTTGAGTTCGAATAATTAGTTTTGTAAGAGATGAAACTTTAAATAAATCTACTATATAAAATATAAAATTATAAACGTAAATTTATTTTAATTTTGATAACTAATAATATTTTTTATATTTTGCATTTTTACATCCTTTTTATTTGTATTAAGTATTAATTAAATCTAATTTTATCTCAATTTTGAGTTATAAAATAAAGTAATATTATTTTAATGGTTATAAAAGTATAAAATAGTAGGTACCTATTATAAATATCTATTTTTTAAATAGCTGATAATGAAAATAATTTTTATTGCTGAATCGTACAAAAACCAAATCATTTCTTCGACATACAACTGTATTATACTATTATGTGTAATATTATAATATAGTATCTGTAGTTGAATAATACTAATTAATTATTAATATTTTCTTATAATTGATTATTAGTTAAAGAATTTATTGTAATGTACCAATTGGTGATTTATTTTTATTTTATTTTAATCTTTATGTACTGATTCAAAATAAGTTATGTTCTATCTTATATCTAATTTCTATAGATTTTATTATAATTGCCTATTTTAGTATAGTATTTATTATATTATGAAAATAATAAGTTAAATTTTTCTACAGATAAATATATTTAATTTAAAAAACTAACACATTGTAAATGTAATATTGATGTTTAGATGTGTAGGTGTACCTATTTAGTACGTATTTGATCTGTCGATCTAATCTTAGGTAGGTAGTTACCTATTTTTGTTTTAGTGAATTAACTTGAAATTTTAATATGTTCTTATATAAGTATTTAAGTAAAAATATATTAAAGTACCTATACCTATTAATTAAAACAGAAAATTTTACATGAACAAATTGTTTATACATGATCATTTAATCCTTCAGTTATTTAATGTTTAAACTATTGGTATATGTTTTTAAATTAAGTATCTCTGTAAAAGTTTAATTAATTTAGATAACCAATTTATTCAAAATTTATTAAAAATTGTTAAATGTATTAAGAGAAAAATATGGGGATAATTAAACATCTATTTTAAATTCTAAGTGATGAAATATTGTATTGGCTTTATATTAATTTATATTTTATTAAATCTTAATTTTTTAGGAAATTATTTCTTTAAACCAGTTATAGTCAGTTAAACTTTCCATTTAGGGGGTGGGAGAGAGTTCTAGTGGAAAATTTGATTTTTTTCATACTTAAAAAAATCAATAATAATTGGTAAAAACAAAAAAAAAAAATCAAGAAAAACTAGACATTTTTGGAAAAATAAATTTTGGGTATACCACTTATGAATTTATACAGGTATTTATACTTAGATAATATTTGAAATTTTGATTAAGTTTTTTTCTTGGTTATATATAGGTATGATAAATTGTTTTTTCAGTCATAAAGCTTGTAAATAAATAGATTTTTTATCATTTTTTTATTATATTTTCCTTCAAAAAAATATAATGTAAAATATTATTATGATTTTTTTTTTATTGGGAAGTTTTTTTAGAGTTAGAAAATATTCATATAATTCGAGATATAATTCTTCAAAATCTCCAAAATTTGTAATTAAATTAGGTACTATGTATATTATCATTAATAAATAAATTTATTTTTAAAATTAATTATTGTGGATCACAATATTCAAGTATAAATAAGTGAAAACATTTATTTTGTATGTTTTAGGCTAAACAAATAGTTGGATTTAAACCCAATTTGTAAAAAAATGGAAGATCTGGTTATGGTATGTTAATATAGTTTAGGTCTGGTTAAATTTGTATTAAATTTATCATCTCTTAATTTTAGTGAAATGGCCGCAAATAGCGATGGTACTACTCAACTGGTTACAACCATTGTCACATGCGAAGGGGATCTGAATGACCCTCAATTTAATCAACAGTTTGATAAGATTGTGAAAGATCTAAACAAACTTCTATTTCAAGGTAAATATTTTATATTTGTTATATTTCAAAATATCTTTAATTTTTTAAGTTTAATATTTTTGTTTTTTTTTTTTTTTGTTTTTTTTATTAGGAACTATACAAGCACCTGTAGATTATTTTAAAAAACCCATAGCATGCAATGTAGACTAGACATGAATGGTACTTACTTAAGATAAATAAGAAATGAACATAAAACAAGTTATTCTATTTTTTTTTTAAACTGAATAATCTTCATTTGTTTTTATTTAATTTTTTTAGGTTCGGCTGAAGAAAAAGGGATTTATGTAAACAAACTTGAGCCATGGAATTCTGTAAGGGTAACTATTACTGTGCCACGAGAAGCTGCTACAAAGCTTCAGCAATTGGCACAACAAGGGGATGCAGCTCTTTCCAGGCTCGGAATTTTGTCTGTCCAAGTCGAAGGCGATCAGGTTTGTTAAAATAATTATATTTTATGTTCAATGTATTATTTTTAAAATTTTTGTGTTTAGATGATTTCTTTAAGACTTGGCGGCAACCGATTTGGTGGAGAAAGCCAAGAATTGGTGTTAAGAACATCAACTGGTCCATCAAATATCAATCAGCCAACTGCTTCCGAAGAAAGTGCTGCTGTGAATTCGTTGATCAAAGCTATGGCGTCCGCAACATCTCCTGCTCTGCAGTCTCCATCGCCTCAATTGTCGACACCCCAGTTCAAAAGTCCCAATGTAGTGGCAGTCGATTCTACCCCTTTGCCTCCGATACCACCTTCGCCCTCCACGGCAGAACCATCCCCAAGACCCCACATATGGCCGTTTGTAAGCATGAACCAAGCTGCTCAGACCATACACAACCGAGAGTCGATGCACACAGGACCTCCACCTCCACCACCTTATCCAGGATCTCAAAACGGAGTGTATAAAACCCAAAGATCAGGGGATGCAAATGCATCAGTGCACTCAAGTCCATTGTTGGTTAATTTGTTACAAAATGAAGGTGCTGGAAAAATGCCTCCACCAATGGAAAAACATAAGAAACCATTAATACCTTCTCCAAATTTAGTGAAAAATCAAGATGGTTTTTCTGGTTCAGAGTATACTCAATCTGCGTTTGCTAATGTTGCATCGGATGTTCAAGTTGTCCAAAGGCTACAGAAACTACCAGATTCAGTTACCAACAGTGCTCAGAATCGAGTAGATTCCATTGGATCTCCTAATGGACCAACTGCTAGGTTGGTTAACAAACACAATGTGCCTTCCCAAGAGCTCTCACAAACCCAGAAGATTGTTGGCTCACCAAATGTACAAACTTCTTATGCTGTTAGGCATGCCTTTTTATCAAGCTCACCAATTACCCAAAACCGTTTACAAACCGTTCCCCAAAATGTCACTATCACTACCAATCAATTAAAACTTAATCAAGGTTATATCAATCAAATGAGGCAAGGTTCAAATCATCTGATGGCTAAGCCGAATATTACTCAACAATTTATTCAACCTCAAATTAGGTTACAAACACAGTATAGCCCAGCAGGATCACATAAACCAATTCAGACCAATGCCATATTGCAACAAAGGACCGATTTGATGTCTACTCAATTGACAACTGTTAGCAGCCATGATTCTACCGTAATGCTTAAAAGTGCATCGGTTTCAAGTCAATCCCAAAATATCACTCCCAATAATTCATTCCATCCTGTACCTAATCAGATAACAAATGTTTCTCAAACCCCTTGTACATATAATGAAACGTCTCAGCAAAATTTTAATAATCTTATACAGGGTACTCATAATCATAATCAGGCACAAACTATTACTGTAAATAAAAAACCTGATCCATCATCCAATGAAGTGAGCTTACAGCAAAGATTGATTACTCAGCAACCTTCAGAAAATACATGTCAAGAAATTCAAAAAAGTGTGGTAACTAGTCAACCGATAAAATCTCCACCTTTAACTTCTTCTGGTAAACAGCGGCAGTTTCTTATAAATCCGTTGACTGGAGATATGGAACCTATGTCTAGTGATAGTAGTTCGGAAAGTGATACAGAAGAAAAAATTAAAAACTTGCCAGTAGTAGATGATAGTTTTTATAATTTTTCTTCTCCGATAACAAATGATAGGTCCAATTCTGTATTTTCGGATGATGAGGATACTGGTTCTCCTACCTCTCGTCGTAATGATACTACTACTGATCAATCTGATTCTGAAGCTACTGTTAAATCAACAAATAGTGAAGCATCCTCTCGTCATCGATCAAGCCCATTACCTGCTCCTGCTGAAAAAATTAAGTTACGGTTGAAGAAATTGACTGAAAAGAAAGAACCATATAAAGTTGATGTTTCATTTGGCAATTCTCCTTTGTGTAAAGTAGATAAGAGGCACTTTGGAAATCCATCAACGCCATTAGCTGGGTCTTCTGCCGAAGGACTTCGTGTACCACCTTTACATATTTCATTAAGAGGAAGAAATGCTGCAGTAGTAATTGGTTCAAGAAAGGAAAAAAAATGGAAAGACTCTGATGACGAAAGTAAAAAATCAACAGGGTGTAAAGTAAAAACTAGCGTAAATCACTTAAAAGCTAAAAGTTCAAACCAGGACTTATTAAAAATTTGTTCAAAACAAATAAAGCTAGAAAATATTGAAGAAGATGATTCTAGAGTGAAATTAAAAAGAATTGAAGAAAGTGTAGAGCCTGTATCATCATCAGTTGATTCCAATGAACCCACAAGCAGTTATAATCCTGTTCTACCCCCTGGAAGAATATATCCAACTGAAGCTGAAGTAGCGTCAATTTTAAGGTCTATGCCTAGTGATAAACATAACAAAATGAGCTTAAGCTTTAATAAAGTTAAAAAAAGAGAGTCTAAA
Organism: Melanaphis sacchari; assembly: GCF_002803265.2. Classification (NCBI taxonomy): domain Eukaryota; kingdom Metazoa; phylum Arthropoda; class Insecta; order Hemiptera; family Aphididae; genus Melanaphis; species Melanaphis sacchari. The sequence continues at coordinate 2,019,625 of NW_020271335.1, forward strand.
AAGAAATGTTTACCTAGAGAAAGGACAGGTTCTGTAGACAGCCCTAACTTACACAGAATTGTTGAAAGAACCCATTCTAAAACAAAAATTAATAAAAGTAGTGCTGTTTCGTTATTTAAAAATGTTGTAAAATCATCGGCAGTTAAAGAAGCAAGAATGCTTGCAGCTGCTACTTTTGGAAATAGAAATAATTTTCATGAAAAACAACGGGCTCTGAACAATGGACTGGATACTGTAACTCAACCTAGTGGATCACAATCAAATAATCAAAGACGTACTAGTGTCGATATACCATTTACAGGTAACCTATTTTTTTAGTATATTTAAATTAATAATTATTTGATAATTATTTATTATGATAAATTTTAGGTACACATACATTGAATTCTTCAATGACAAAATTGAACAGATCTCTTAGTGGCCAGCCTAATGATACATATCTACCATCTAGCCACTTCTCCAATCACCTTTTACCTGGTCAAAAATTGCAGGGACCTAATACATTTCACAAAGATATGAATAAAAAACCATTAACTGTAGTCAGTAGAAAAGTGACCAATTCAAAAAGTAAAGATAGTAGAAATTCTAAACTCGAAAGTGGAGTAAAACGAAAAGAATTTCAATTGACTACGAAACGCAATGATCATTTTATTCAAAAATTTGATGTTGATAAACCTAATTGTGTTACTGTTGGATGTGTTCAAATAGAAAAAAGGGAAGAACATCTAACACTGCCTATTACAGATATAGATGTATCCGAAAAAAATTTAAAACAAAGGTTATTAGAAGATACTATACCACAAATTAGAAATGTTATGAGGATAGAAACTCCTACAATTGAAGATATTAAATGTGACCGTGTTCAAACTGAAACTAAAAATATGAATGGAAGTGAAAGTCCTGCTGGTCATGGTAATACTCAAGGAGAAGATTCAGGTATTGAGTCCATGGATGCTTTATCAGAGAAAAGTCCGAACCAAGGAGAAAGTCCTTGCAGGAAAGATGATCAAACCACTGGTCAAAAACCGGCTGTTCCATTAAAACAAGAAGAAACTAAAATACCTGTTGCATCTATAGATCAACAGAGCACAGCAGATTCTCCTGATTTAGATGATATTCAGCCATTTCGTGTAACACCAGCTTTATATACATATTCTAATCCAGAAAAAATTAGGGATGATTCTCCTCCTGTTTCGCCTAAATTGGATATTGAAGATGTTCTAGATCCAACAGAACCACACCTTGTTTCTTCTTCAGAGACTGATGGAGATTTACCCTCTGTTAAACTAAAGAAAAGGAAGCGTATGGATTCTGAAGATAGTAAGACTGATTGTGATGCCCCTGTACTAAAAAAACCAAGTAAGTAAAAGTTTTTATGGACCATAAACTACATGCAAGAAAACACCGAGTAGATTAAATAATTTTAGTTCAATTTTTTAACGTTTTCCTTTTGTAAAAAAAAATTTATATCTTGTATCATTTATTTTAGTTTTTATTTTTAAAGATATTGAAAATGATATGACTGGAAAATCAGATATAGTGTCTATGAATGTTGCATCAGAAAAATCTCTATTAGAACAACTTTTGATAGATATACCAATTGATTCCGATGCAGCCAAAAAATCAGCAGTTACTACAAGAAGCACGCGTTCTCATAGGTACTAAACATATAGTTTGAAAAATAATTTGTTTCATTGAATAACTCTATTTTTACTGATAGAACAAATACACGAGTATCTGTACAAGTTACCTCAGGAGCTCCATCTCAGCCAAGCTTACCATCACCTACGCGTCGTTCTAATCGTAACACTCATCCACCTAACAGAACGTGTGCTGGAAAGTCTTGTGATAGGTCTACACCTAGTAAAACAATTGAAAAAAAGGAGAAGAATATACTTTCCACTCCTACTAAACTTGATAAAACACCTCTCCGACCTCAATCAACAGCTGTTACCATTAACACTAGAGCCGCAAGTGCTTCAAAGCAAACTGTTTCTATAACATCACCTTCATCAGAAATAATGACTGCTGAAGTAGATAAACAGACTACTAGAAGGAAAACAAGGAGCACGTTGCCTAATAGTAAGTAAGAACTTCGATTATTATCTCGTTATTTAATGTTAAGTTCCAGGCATCTATTAGTAAATAAAAATAAAAAATTATTATTTAGTAACGCATATTTTTAAGTTTAAGAGAATATCACTTTATTTTTTCTCCCCCATGATAGTAAATTTGAATTTTGAAAAACCAATATTGTATTGTAAAATACTTAATGCTTATGTGTCACAAGAAAAATGAATTATACAGTAAATATAAATTATTCTCACTCCCTCTGTTTCAATTGGTGCAGATAATCAATATTTACGAATAATCATATAATGAACATGAATTTAAATGTTTTATTTAATTATAAATAAAAATTATATACTGTAAGTAATAATAAATTAAAATAAATATAAATTTAAAAAAAAATCTTTGATGTGAATAACTGATGCTTTTCTGTTAGAAACCAAGCAAATAAAGCTACCATGTTCTTCACTTTAAGTTTGATTACTTCTTAAAAAATTGAATAACTAAAAATTTGATATTTTCACAAATTATCTGTATAATATTTTTTAGATCATAATAGGTACATAAACAATTTTATGATTTAACACTAATATTAAATTACTGTAATATAAAAACTTTTTCAAATCAAAAAAATATATTATTTAGAAATTAAAAATTATATATAAATAACATCATTATTTTTATTTTGTTATTAGTGGATCCGGAGAATGTAGCGAGACGACGACGAGCGTCACGTGATGGTAAATGACATACACAACCGGTGCCGACGCCGACGACACATAACACTGCGTCATCTCCGGCCATCGTCGTCGGACCCGGGTAATTTCTATTAAGTTCTTTTTCTTTTTAACATAGCAAAATATTGTATCCCTTTTTTCTGTTTGTTAAATGTAATGTGTTTGGATTCTATTAAGCTTACAATTTGATATTATATATATATATATATATATACATTTATTTTTATTATTATTATTGGTATATCATATGTACGAATGTCTGTATGTGAATGAATGTATGTTTGTATATATATGTGTGTGTACATGTATATATATATATATATATATATATATTATATAAATTTTTTTTATACTAAAAATCTATTTCGATTTTATAAGAGGTGTAGTAAGTAAAACTATTCAATCCAGTTTCTCTTATAATTTATCATTAAATATTTTTTATTCTTTTATTTTCAATAAATAGTTATTTGTTATTTTTATCATTGCTGTCTATATACTTATATACATATTTATATATATATATATATATAAATACTGTTGGTTGTTGTCTTAGGAATATTATTATTAGAGCAAAAATAATTGAGATACTAAATTCATTTTTATTTATAATTTGCTTAAAGTATTTTTTTCCTTTTTTACATCAGTGTTTCTTGTTATGTAAATATTAAATGTAATATAATGTTGGACATTTTGTTGCGTTTTCAAAAACTAAAATAAAATTTAAAAAAAAAATATATATATATATAATATATTGAAATGAATATTCATAAATTTTAAATTTACACATGATTTTTGTATAATGTGTCATAGGTGTCTTGTGCATTTTGTTGTCCCTTAAACATGTTTATGTAAATAATTTCATGTAATATTAAGTTAAACATTCTTGTAAAATTTAAGTAAACCTTGTTACTCGTGTTTTTTTTCTTTTTTTTTTTAATGGGTGAAAATAATGTGTTTCTTCTTGAGCTTTATTATTATTATTATATTATTATTATTATTATATTATTATATTATTATATTATTATATTATTATTTTATTTTATTTTATTTTATTATATTATTATTTTTTTTTATATATATACAATCTGATCGTTGATGGCGATTAGTGACAATAAAACTTTAATCTAAACAATCTTAACAGTAAAAAAAGTAAGTGCAATAATTTTGTGTGTGTAAATAATTTACCTTTTTTATAGTGATAATTATTATGATTAGCTACACATTTTTAAAAACAAATTATGTTAAATTTCCTTTTTTCTGTCATTGGTGCAATTATCACATGTACACTATTGGCAGCTTTAACAAAAAAATTAAATTTCGAAAATTAGTTTTCGAGTTTATTACATTTTAAAATTACATATTTTGTTTGCGTTACACCTTCTTAATGATAAAAAAAAAACTAGTGAATAAAAAAATTGTAATTGTTTAATTTTTTTATAGTAATTATATATGGTATTGTAGATTCTATTTATAAATAATTAAACAAAATTGATGTATAAATCAATATACATACATATGTACAATTATATATTTGAGACGACATATACACATTTTATTATTGTAAATAGTTGTTCAGTTTTAAGAAATATATATGTTTCAGGTAATCATATTTTATATTTTACTTAATAATTATTTTAAAAGATCCAATATTTTCAAAAAGATTAAAGTGTATTGATATGTATCAGTTGAAAATCAACTGCTTAATTAATTAAATGTGCAATATATTAGTGATAAGTACAAATCCATCAGTGTTGAACTGATACTTATACAATTTTTCTTCTTGAAAATCTTGGTCTTTAACAATAATGGTAACCTTTAAATTGTCTTTAAAATTAATTAATCCAAATGTTTATTATTTTTTTAAATTTTAATAGATCAAAAATATGTTTTGTTTCAAAACCTGCCCATCCAGTTATTGTTATTAAAGTTAGAAACCATTTATTACAAAAAAAAAAATATATATATATATTTAAGAGTGTGTTTATTTAATTAGCTAAATGGTTTAATGCATATTAGCGTTACTTTTTAGAGGGGGAGAAGATAATTCTTTCAAGAAGAAAATATTTTTTCAAATATTAAAAATAGAAATTTGAATTTATATCGAAAACAATCAGTATAATATATGATAATTATATGTTGTTTGATATATTTTAAATTTTATTTATTTTCTTTAGTTAATACATAGACTGGGTGAAAATTATTCAAAATATTCAAATTGTTTTGTTTGACCTAGTATCTACAACAATTTATTTATGAAAAATTATGATTCACAAATATACAATATTTTTATTTTAATGAATCCTATAACAGGGTAAAAAAAATCCAGGTAGTCTATATTTATTATTTTTTAAATAATAATTTTTATTTAATTTTAAAAAGTAGAAATTTTTGATAAATATTTGTGTTTTTACATTTATTGAAAATATTTCCCCAACTATATGACATTTTATATTTTTTCAAATAAAAATTATAGAGCATACATAATGCTACAAAGAGAATAGAGGTAAAACAAATTTCAATAACAAATAAAACATAATAAAAAAAAGTCACTATACTATTAAATAATTGTTATTTTTGTCATGTTTATTAATGTAGTGTAGAGCACACATTCTTTAGTTATTAATTATTATATAAGGTTTTATAAATCTTTAAGGTATGTTTACTAGGTATAAATCTCTACAGTGACATGTCACTGTCTTGAAATTATTGTGTAAATCATTCGATAGTAGCTGTTGCAGCACTATCGCGATTGCAAGGCAGCTAGCAGTTTTCACTGCTACAAGTTTTCATTGACTTTCCATGTAAACGCGATTTAAGAAGTATATGTTAACTAGGTAAAGATATTAAGTTTACCCATAGGCTTCCTCAAAATTTTTTAGGGGGTCAACATTAATTTAAAAAATAAATGAAGAGTACATTATTCATAGTATATTGTTATGTTGTGTCATTATAACAATTGAGTACTATTATTTATTATAAATTTTATTTATAGAACATTATTATGTTTTGTCATTATTACATTAAATTATTACTATTATTAGGTAAGAGATTTAATTTTCTAGGGATGCTCTTAGGTTTACCATTAAATAATAAATAATAAATTGTAAATCTAATAAAAAATATTTCTTATTGATATACCTATCCTACTATAGAATAATAATTCTAGCTCCTACCACCACATAATAAAGAACTTCAAGTACAGCACATCAGTCTGAATAATATGATTAAAGTATTTAGTGATTTGGCTACCTATCGGTTTATCATTGTTCGTCATCGTAAAATATAAATTATGATAAAGATATGTTTATATTTTTTGATATTTATTTCAAATAGTATTTGTCGCAAATATAATACTATATTTACTCTATATTGTGTAAAATAAAATAGGTAATTAATGTTCTAAATTCTAATTAAATATTCTGATTAGTTCGTACTTCGAATATTGTTATCTGGTTTAATCGTTTGTATCATGTATTAGGATCAAATACTTAAATCTGTGATTTAAGCAAGGGTATAATATAATATATATGAAGATATTCTCAACATCGTGGATTAAACATAAAACTATAGAATTATAATTTATTTCAATGCCTATAGGCTATATTAATAACTTCAATAGATATAATGATGTAATTTAGACCACGGTCTTAAAATGCCTAGACTGCGTTAAATTATAATCACAGAATAAGAAAGTATTGACCTTATGACAGTAGACGGTGGTCCGGTGGTACTCATCACCAAATGTTTCTTCCCTACAACTCTGCGGTTTGCATGACCATTGACCAACAAAGTAAAGTATTATTATTTATTTGTACTACATTATTCCATTTTACATTTATAAATGGTAGTCGGCGGCAATATTCATCAAAATATTATTATTACAATTATTTATTCACAGATGGCGATAAATGTAGATCATAGCTGATCCAGACCCGTGGGAAACATTTCGTTTTCATTGATAACATATTTGTCACAATACCTACCACGGTAACTTACTAGTATTCTTTGAAATAAAGATAAAATTTTGCTTGTTCTTCCATGAAAACCCCCATCCACAATACATTCGTGATTTGCAATTTTATAAAACAAGGTAATTGAATGTTGATATGAATTACGAACAGTTTTAAAGTTGTATTTTGTATTAGTGTACTATTGTCTACTACTACTTTTGGTTTTTCAGTTCTTTATACCTACGTAAATTGAATTGGAATACATATTAAAAACTATTGTTCAACCAAAAACATGTAAGTGATATATTATAATATCCAATTATTTTTATTGCATCTCATTGTATTTGTGTAAACTATAGTACCAATTAAAATTAAATTTGTATTTTATAAAAAATAAAGATCAAGATGATGGACAATTTGGAACCTTTAACTACTGATGGTGGTCGTATAGTGAAAATGGAAGTGGACTATAGTGCTACGTGTGATGAAAAAATTGCTATCGCTGAGAGTTTGGCAGCCAGTGGTAAATTGCAAGAAGCATTGGATACATTACTCATGCTTGAAAAACAAACTAGGACCGTGAGTTATCCTTCTCTTTATATCATTACAACTACATAACTGAATTTGATAGTTATTAATATTATTTATTATTATCTATACTTTAAATGTATATACTTATTTTATACCTATTTAATATTAAGTAACTTAGTGTGTGTTCCACCTATATCTTATAGAAATTCATTTTGAAAATTGTTATTGATTTCAATTGAATGAGTTAAGATTTTCAGTACAATTTATTAAAGTTATTTTTATTGTAATATCTAAGAGTGATTGAAAAATGAAAAGTGTTATGTCTAGAATTTGGAATTTTTTGCATCAAAAATGATCAAAATGTGTAACTAAAAAATGTAAAATTTGTAAAAATAGTTTTTTTAACTACTTATGTGTAAATAATAATTGTTAAGTACGTTTAATTTGATTTTTCTTGACCTTGCTTTGTTGATATGCTTTTTGTTTTTAAATGTTGTGTGACTATAAATCATCTAACCTTCTCTTGTTTCACATAATTTATAGAATAAAATAACTCCATCAGTATAAAATATATTTTTTCCAAACTCTGTTATGCATTGACATATACAGTTATTATTTAAATTTTTAAATAGTTTTAAATTCCCAAAATAAAACAACATATCTATTCAAAAAAAAAATAATACTTTAAATTTTGTAGGTTAATCGATAAATAACATGATAAAAACTATAATCACAATACATGAACATCATATTCAAGTATTGAATTTGTCAAAATGTTATTCTGTTTCTAATCTTAATTTTGTCATTTAAAATAAATAATAGTAATTTGTTGATTATACTAAACCTTCAATTTCTTATGATTGAAGGTAATCATATAATTTAATTTATTTAATAAATTAACATGTTATAAGATATGCAAATATAAAGCTTTGAAATATGATAAACTATGCCATAAAATTTACTTAGTGAAATAATTTCCATCCTACCTAGAGTATTCTACAAGCATTACAAAAAAAAAAACGTAAATGTAAGAAGTTCTGAACTCTAGTTATAACCTATATTTAAAAGCCTCTTTGAAGATATTACACATTTTATCACAAAGATTAATAAATTGCTTACATTATAATAATTATCTACTATTAATTAAAAAATAATTTTTCTAATATCTTATTATGTTTAAGGGATCTGATATGGCTTCAACTAGTCGAGTTTTGGTTGCTATTGTAAAACTTTGTTTTCAAGCTAAAGAATGGACATTACTTAATGAACATATTGTAATGTTAACTAAAAGAAGATCTCAGTTAAAACTTGCAGTTGCAGCTATGGTCAGAGAATGTTGTACATTTATTGACCAAACACCAGACAAAGAGACAAAATTGAAATTAATTGAGTCCCTTAGAAATGTTACTGAAGGAAAGGTAAATAATTCCATTTTTATTTAAAATTAAAACAATCTGATGGTATAAATTTAAATGTTATGTTATTAAATTTCATTATTAATTTAGTTTATTAATACTATAATATTGTATTTTTGTATAAAATTACATTTTATTATTTTTGTTACTTAGATATATGTGGAAGTAGAAAGAGCTCGTTTAACACAAAAGTTGGCTCAAATTAAAGAAGATGAAGGTGATGTAACTGGCGCTGCAAATATTATTCAAGAATTGCAAGTGGAAACTTATGGTTCAATGAAAAAACAAGAAAAAGTTGAACTCATTTTAGAACAGATGAGATTATGTTTGGCTAAGAAAGATTATATTCGAACACAGATTATCTCTAAAAAAATAAATACTAAGTTTTTTGATGATGATAAACCCGAAATACAACAGCTTAAATTGAAATACTACAAGTAATAATTGTTATATTTAAATTTTAAATTTTTGAATAGTTATTATTACATACATTTTGCAGATTAATGATTGAGCTAGGTGAACACGATGGTTTATACTTAGACATTTGCCGCCACTACAGAGCTATTCAAGTTACTCCCGAGATTAGTGCCGATGAAACAAAATGCAATGCTGCTTTGCAAAATGCAATATTATATCTTATATTAGCTCCATACGATAATCATCAGTCTGATTTAACTCATCGAATTTTAGAAGATGAAACTTTACAAAAAATACCTAAGTACAAGTATGTATTTTTATACTTAATGTATATATTATATCTATGTCTCTGTTTTTTTAATTTTATAATTATAATTAATAGATCATTCTTGCAATTATTTACTACTATGGAATTAATTCAATGGAAAGAATTGAGCAAGGATTATGAAAGTGAACTGAAATCTGGGTCTACAGCAACAGATGTATTTTCAGAAAGCACCGAAAAAGGAAAAAAACGTTGGGCTGATCTTAAAAATAGAGTTGCTGAACATGTATGTATTCAAACAGGAGTTTAAAGTTAAAAATAAATTTGATAGTAATATTTATAGCCACTTAATTATTTATTGTTACTTTTTTTATTTATATATATAGAATGTACGTGTAATGGCCAAATATTATTCAAGAATCAGAGTTACTCGAATGGCTCAGTTATTAGATATGACTTTAGAGGTTAGATGAATTTATGTTATTCTTCAATAATTTAAATTTAAATCATTTAAAATTTTTTAATTATAAAAAAATTATTTATCTGTTTCAGGACACCGAACAATTGTTATCTAATATGGTCGTTGATAAATCTGTCAAAGCTAAAATTGATCGTCCTTCAGGTGTGGTTGAGTTCTCAGTTGCCAAATCTGTAAATGAAGTGTTGAATGAATGGTCATTTGGACTCAATGACCTCATGAAGCTAGTAAATAATACTACTCATCTCATCAACAAAGAACAGATGGTTCATAAACATTTACTGTCTCATTAAGAATTCATCAAAATTTGTAAATTTTCCCAAAAACACAAATTTAATAATAATTTAATTGTTAATTAAATTACAATTAATCACACTCATCCAAAATATTTGATCGTTTTCAATTTTATAGTTTGAATGAGTAATAAACAATTTATATTTTTTACAATATCTGTACACATTAAATGATGATAGGGGTGAATAAGAAGAGAATTACATATTAATGAGTTAAAAAAAAAAAAAAATTGTGAATACTATAGGAATAAATTTAATATAATTAAATTAATAAGTGCTTGTTATGTCTAAGTACGGCTGGCTTTAAATTATTTTGTTTTTTTATAATCCTGCAACAATTATTCTAGGATCTTCAATGGCAGCTTTAATTTTGCGTAAGAACAATACAGCTTCACGCCCATCTACGAGTCTATGATCATATGTTAAGGCTATGTACATCATGGGTCTTATGACAACCTAATCAATAAAATAAAAATATATTATCATAGACCAAGAAACTGTAGTAATAGTTTTACCTGTCCTTTAACAGCAATAGGCCTTTCAAAAATACCATGCATTCCCAAAATAGCAGATTGCGGTGGATTGATGATTGGTGTTCCCATTAGAGATCCAAAAACTCCACCATTACTGACAGTAAAGGTACCACCATCCATGTCTTCGACATCAATAGCACCTCTTTTTGCTTTTTCACCAAGAGCAGCAATTGTTTTTTCAATATCTGCATAGTTCATGTCTTGCACATTGCGTACAACAGGCACTAATAGACCCTATTTATAAAATGCTATAAAATTAAAATAATTTCTCAAATTGTATTGTTAATATTCAAATACATACTTTGGGAGTTGCTACAGCTACAGATATGTCTACATAATCTCTGTAGATAATTTCATTGCCTTCTATTACAGCATTGATAACCGGTTGATCTTGTAGGGCATAAGCAGACGCTTTTAAGAATGCAGACATGAAACCTAATTTCAAACCATGCTTCTTTTGAAAAGCTTCGAGGTTAGTTTTACGGAAATCCATGATTGAGCTAAGTTAGAATTTTAAATTGTAGGATATGAATTTATTTAATACTTGATGTTATATTATATAATACTTGATGATTACCTCATGTCTATCTCATTAAAAGTTGTCAACATGGCATTAACATTTTGAGCATCCTTCAAGCGTTGGGCAATACGTAATCGCATACGATTCATTTTAACACGATATTCTGATCTAGTTCCAGTTATCTCTTTTGTAGGATCAGCTGGTGGTAATTTAACAGTCGCACCTTGTTGTTTTGATACTTGTGGGGCAGTAGCTGGTGGTGCAGCTACTCTTGACATAGGGGGAGGGGGAGGAGGAGGTGATGGTGGTGTTGATTGTTGAGACTGTGGGGAAGGTGTTGCAGGAACAGGAGTAGCCACTGGTGTTACCGGTTCTGCAGCTTTAGGGGTGTCTTCAACTTTAGGAGCTGCCTTGGCTGGTGCAGGTGCTCCTTCTAACAATTTATTAAAACATTATAATATCTTAGAAATCAATTACAAAAAGACATCTTTACCCGTGATGGTAATTGTACACAAATCTTGTCCAGCTACAACAGTAGCACCATCTTCAACAAATCGCTTTTCAATAACTCCATTGACTGGTGAAGGAACAGGAACTGATGTCTTAAAAAATTAATAAAAATAGTAATACAATATTTGATATTTATTTAAAAGAATATCAATTTATTTTAAGTATTATCTCACTTTATCTGTTTCGATTTCACAAACCACTTCGTCTACTGCCACTGAGTCTCCAACATCTGTAAAAATAAAAGAATTGTAATAATTCAATATATTACTATATCACACTACGAGCTAATTGTGCATAGTTACTATAAGCCAGGTTAATAAAGTTCCATTTTCTTATATTATAAATTGTAAAATTTGGTAAAATTATAATATTTAAAAAAAATCAATTACTATCATGTATTATAATGTACTTACTTTTTTCCCATCTCATGTCACCTTCAGAGACTGAATCGGCGAAAGCAGGTGTCTTTAAAACATGTTCTTCCCCTAATAATAAAAATAATAATATACTCTACAATTTCCAATAGATGTTTAATTTGTATGTTATGTTTTTCTTACAAAGGATTGCACTTGTTTGAAAATAGCGGCATTGATCAAAAGATCGTCTATTGGATGAACCATAAAGTGATATCCTAAGGAAAAGGAATATTTAATTAGAACACTGGCATTAAAAAATCTCTGGGTATTAATAGACTACTCACGGATGAGAAGTAGTAACTGTTGACAATCCTCTCCTTGGACAAGCGGGCTCATTCCCTAGGTGAACCTTTCGTGTCTCGCTTAAAACCTAGTAAAGTGATACAATAGAGGAGATGAGAGAAGATAAATATTAGTTCATTACAGTCGACTACAGACTTCCGGCTTTCTAGAAAATAACCTATTCTCAGGCAGCCTCACATAACTTACCTCAAACTGGACCGCCCTTCTGGCAGCGACGGTGGTCTTCAAGGCATTTTTCGGCAGACCCCTGACGATTTGCAACATACCGTAGGCCATTTCGGCTTACAGCGTTCAATCGCGAAACGCTTTCGGGGAGAGGAGAACAAAAACCGTGGATTGTGTTCGTCACGTCGTTGGCCTTTGACTCACCTGTGCGAAAACGGAGGGAGGGGACCTGATAGAGATGACGAGGTCAGTGTTTTCGTCCGGTCCTGTTTCTCTGAGCCTCGGCGAGATAAATAATTTTTCGGGTCACTTTTGTAATAGTTTGCGTAGCAGCGGCAAGCGAGAGGTCAGTGTCATCGACGACTAGGACACGAAGTAGATAACAGTCGATGATAAAAAAAACCTAACACATGTTTCGCACTCTCCGACACTCGTGACTGGTATTATTCGCGTAATGACTGCGCGGCAATTTCGCATTAATTCAAATCAAACGACGTTCGAAAGATACTTGCATGTAAAGTACGCGTTGCAAAATCGAAACGAACGACGAATAACGACAATGGCAAAATGGCAAAATGAATCGACATCCCGTCACTCACATAACAAATATAAATTAAAAACACTTTCAGTTACGTGGCGCGTTGTCCTTCGCGATCAGTTCAATCGTTGTCGCCATACCTACTGGCTACTATGAAATATAATATAAATACATAATACTCGTGCAGTCATGCTCATTGATTACCGCTGAGGTTCGTACTTTTATGATTATTACTCTGGCGTTGACCCGATCGACCGTTTATCGTTGTTATTATTATTTTTTTATTAAATTAGACAGTAAGAGAATATAGTTTGTCTCGACAACGCACAAAAGACGCGATTAAAATATTTAAAATTATACCTATAATTATATCAATTATACGGTATATCATAATATGTGCTATATAAATAGCTATATTATGTATAGCCTACATATAACATTTACAATAACGTGATTATCAATAAATATTAATCTAGCAATAGTATAGCCTCTTATTTGGCTTTTAGCTCTACCGCGATATAATTTAGAGTGCATATATATTATATTATACTCTATATTGTTTTAGTTTATATGTATACACTAAAACAATATAAAAATACATATAAAATAAAATTAGTGAATAATATCTAAAAATTTAAAACACTAATACTATGTATATATTTATAAACAGCTCTGATTTATTATAACTAATATTACGAGAAATTAACATAAGATAACCATGATAATATTTTTATATAAAAAATCTAAAAAACCTACATTTGGTAGACATTTTGAAATAATCGGCACCCAATTTATGTAATAAAATACGATCTAATATATAAAATCTCTCAATTAATTCATTTGAAAAACAAATTTTGCTGTATAGTTATTAGTCTCCTGACGAATTAATTGTATAATAAATTAGTAATTCATATTAATGTAAGATAATTATTTAATACTTAATCAAGTACTTATCAAATATATGTATTACACTTATATCATTTGATTTAGAACTCCTAAGGTCCCCATACGAGTCTTCTTAAAGGAACTCTGTATTAGCAGGGCCGGCAAGAACATTTGTGGGCCCCGGGGCTGATCAATTTCGGGCCCCTTTACTTATAGTTATTTCATATTTGACTAAGATATACATAACACTTTAATACAGTAGTCTAACCGATTAGACGATTACACAGATCGAACTCGCATTGAATGCGCGTATGTTTTGTTATATTTGTGCGTACTGTTTCGTACTGTATTGCGTATGTGATAATATAGTAGCTACATGTAGCTGTTTAATTTTGAGCGATTAGACGCGAATGTTTACGGCTTAACTTGTAATTCTAAGTTATATAACATATAATTTATATAAAATAATTTTTCTACTCAAAAAATTTGTAAAATTGACCGCCCGGGCCTATAGGGCCTGTGCGACTGTGTCTAAATACGCCTCAGACAACGCCCCCCCCCTGGAGGCTCGGGCCTCCACCTGCCTCACCCTCACGCCGGGCTTGTGTATTAGGTACATAAATATGAAACTAAATAAAATAAAATAATATATTTATCTCTAATAAAATAGTTTAGTGAGTATTAATTGATACATATAAAAATGAACAAATTGTCAACCTAACTCGACTGAGTCGACTGCAATTATTTTTTAAAGTCACTTAGTGCATAATTATTTACAATCCATTCATCTAACATTCCAATAAATATTTCGTCATCTACAAATTACAAGAAATACCTACAAACTAAAACCGATAAATATTTAATAAATTTTAATGAATCCTATCAATAAATAAATATTAAAAATAAGAAAAAATTGCGCTTGAAAAATATAAATATAATTTCAATATTGCCAGACGCCAATATACATATATAGGACATATTCACATATAGTACAAAAGTCGAAAAAAAATGTGCATAATATGTGTTTTTAATATTTTTAAATTGCTATAAAAGAAAAATAATGTGGAATCTTATATTACATCTAAAGCTTTTTGAATCGATTTAACATTTTTATTAACTCGCTTTAAAAGGTTTGAAAATTTAAAATTCTTATAAAAGGTAGTCTAAAACCTAAATATTTTGAAAACAATTATAATTTAAATAACAATGGAATATTTTTACGGTTAATATTTTTTGAATAACAACGTAAGAAAAATCGTTTAAGGGGATTGGAAGCCGTGATTTGGAAGCTGTCTTTGTCTAACATACGTGTAACATAGAATTATAGACGTATTATATTTCCAACGTACCGATTGATATAATGAAACAATAAAAATTATGAAAACAGATATGAATTTTTCGTCAAGTCTACTTCAGATCGACTTTCTCATATTTTTGAGTTTTTGATTTAAACTTTTCCAAAATTTTTTAATGTATCATTTTTAGGATTTTTTTTGGGGGAGGGAGGGGGAGATAATATCAAAAATGTGAGAAAATCGATCATCGATCTAAAGTAGAATTGATGAAAAATTCAAATCTGTTTTCATAATTCTTATCGCTTCATTAAATCAATCGATACGTTGGAAATAAAATACGTCTATAATCCTATGTTACACGTGTGTTAGACAAAGACAGAAAATCGCAGCTTCCAATCTCCTTAAAGATAAATCACTATTTTACATAATTAATATGATTTAGCAGTTCACACATTTACATTATATAATCTATTTGTGTTTTTAATTTTAATGAGAAAAGTTTATGAAAAATTATGTATTAAATTTTAAATTTTTAAGCTTTATTAAGATTAAAAATTGTGTGATTTTTAACCGCGAAATAATCTTAGATTTTCGAGATTTAGGGGAATACTTTCGTTAACATTTGAACGTCTGACACTTTCAATTTTCAAAAAGAATTGTTAATGCATTTTTAACATACTAAGAACAGTCTATGAGGAATCTACTTACAGTCAGGCATTGTGACTAGGAAAAAAAAGTTTTATCATATCTATAAAAAATTAAAAAATAATTTGAAAAAGTCGAAAATCACAAACTTCTCTTAATAACTAAAAATATTCTTAACATGATATCAGATTATCTAGAAAATAATTAATATTATATTTATGATAGAAATATTTTAATTTTCTTTAGTAAATTTTTGAAGTACAACAAAAAAACCAAGTCAAATTATATTAGTTTTCCAGATAGTATGTATATATTTTTTAAATATTTTATTTGTTACGATTATTTAAAAACATTCCTTTATTTCATTTGATGTCCCAAAGTACAATCTGTATTAAATTTTCTACTAAATACCTACCACCCTCAGTATTGAATAATATTCATCTATAGTATGTAAGTAAAAGTTTATTAGAACAATTTTCTGATTTGTAAAAACACATAATCGTAAGACCAATAAATTCATCGCTCCGCTTAAAATCTATTAATCATAATTCATAAGTAATGAAAAATATTTTTAAAACGCAGTTGTACAATCAATATTATTTTAATATTATTATTATTAATATTATTTTTTTTTTTTTTTTGTACTAGTTTAGCTAAGTATTATTAATATTATAGAATAAAATTTAATTTAGGTACATAATATAATTATAAATTATACATATATTTTTATTTTTATAATATTATAAATTAAACTATTAATAGGTAACATTATCCCTCGAGTCATTGGATAATAGCTTTCAGATGATCAATGGTAGCTATTCTTAATTGTATTTCTATATTTTCATTAATTATTTCGTTTTTATAATTTTTTTTTTGTTCTTCTGAGTGCATTTTTTCCAATATAAGTATTTCATTTCTTTCATGTATTTTTTTATTTAATAAATAAATTTCATTTTCAAGTTTGTTGGTTTTTTCTTTAGTGTTCTTAAATACCATAAATAATAAATATACACTTTTGTTAGTTATTTTAGTTTTTAATGTTTTAGAGTTTAAAACTGTATTTATTTTTATTACATAATATTCTATATTCGGTATTTTATTTTATATTATCTATTAAAATATGCAAGAATTTGTTTTTAAATAAAAAGAGAATAAAATCCGAATTAATGGAGATTTGAAAATTTATCATATAGTATTTCTAAGTTTTAGTAATTAACAATATTCAAAAACTATTGATTGAATTCGTTTTACCCTCAGATATGATTAATTATTATATGTTTTAACTTAAAAAAAAAGTTTTTAAACAAATAATTCTTTTATTTTTTTATGTTTGTTTTATACATAACAAGAAGCATTTAAAAATAGTATGTTAAAAATAAACTAAAAATCTTTGTCTGTGAAATATCAAATTAAATTGAATATTTATATTAAACGTTCAAAAACAAAAAAATTGTACACCTATTATTATGTTTCATAGTCACCAATCTAATTTTTAAAGACCTGCATGGGCCGGGACGGATTCAATATAATTCAAGCCGAACCGGGCGGACGGGGTTAGGTTCATATTATATTTTATTATATAGGATCATAATATTTTTATTATTAGATACTCACAAAATTATGCGGTAAAAACGCGATGAAAATAGCAAAGCTAGCTCCTCTTTTATTTTGAACAAGACATTTTATTATATCTATGTTTAAAATTCACCATACTTTGATAGGACTATCCAACCTGCTACAACATCACTAGTGTGGTGGTTGATATTAATAAGTTAATAATAATATATTTTGTATTGTTTGTGTAAAAATGTATTTTAGTATACTTAATTTAAAAAATAAAATACAAATAATCAACTGAAATTATTTTAAAAACTTTGAAAAAATTAACCAGTCTAAATTACTTTACCAACAAATTAGGATATCTGCTATTCGGACTTAGCCAGGTTAACTTATGAAAAATGTGATCCGGGCTGCGCTACATTTTTTCGGCCCTTGCAGACCTTTAATAATTATTCTATACAAGTCCATATTTACTTTAAAACGTCTTTTCGCTATATCAATTTCATTTTTTATTATTTCCAAAAATTTGTCATTGATATTTTTATAATTTACAGTTAATTTCAAATTTTCAATTTTTAATACTTTCTCGTATTCTTTGATTACTTGCCAAACTCTAAGCCATTCATTACGAGCGGCTTGATAATCAAGCAACCCTCGTCTTATCGAATCTTTTAAATCTTTATACATTTCACTTGTCACATTGTCGAAACGCATTTTGATTAACTGTATTATGCGTTTTTTTTCATTAACAATCATTATCTTAAAACTAAAATTATACAAATTTAGATATTGTAAGAACGCATAATTTAATAAATAATTAATTACACATAAATTATATGGCTGATGAGGTTTAAGTTATTATGTTAAGTTTATAAAAGTTAAGTAAGTTAATCTAATATTTCTATATGTCCCTTAGTTGATTTTCCCAGGTATCTGAATATACTCGTAAGTAGTATTAATAAGTATGTAACTCATGTATTTTATTTTTTTTTTGTTAATAAAATATCCGCCGCGGCATAGGAAACTGGGAAACATGTTATGTTGCATAGTAGGCCTAATTTTAATTATTGAAAATATAAATATTGGCTAGTTAAAAATTTTTAGAAACCATAAATTAGGTATGAACATTTTTGTAATTTATGGTTTTTAATAATTCATGTAGGTATTATAACGAACGAGATATACTTAATTTCGTTTGTAAGAGTCCTCAATAAAAAACCAATTGGAATTAGACCAAACTTTTTTGTGTATCTTAAGATTTATTGATATTTTTCCTTTTGCTATACCTAATGTATGCAAGTTTATATTATCAATGTATTCAATTTATTAATTTACTTATATCTGTATATTATTTATTCAATTTATTGAAATATAAAAGGTGATAAAAATCATATTCAATAATAAAAATAGCACATTATAATAGTTATTAATTTAGATACTCTTAAAACTGATGCTTACATTTTTAAAAGTATTAAAATTAATTTTTATATTTTTGTTTCTCTTTAGATACTTAAGAACCACAAAAAAGCAAACAACAATAATTTTGATCTTAAAATTAAAGTTTATATACATGTTTACCTTTTTATCACACACAAAGGATACTGTGTTAAAAGAAAATCCTTAGATGTTAGGCCTATTTTAAGTGCTTCTTGTAATATCATTTCAGATATAAAGTTTGAATGATTAATCGATGGATATTGAAATAATTGCATTTTAGGCATTTTTATTGATTTTTTGACTTCTTTAAAAAAACTGCTGTCTGGTTTCAATCTATACAATTCTATACATAATTAGATTATTTATGTTCAATAACAACTGTAGTCAACAATCAATAAAATAATATAAAAGTATGAAAAATAAGATAAAATTATTTCTATACAAAATATTGATTGTTTTTGTGATTCAGTATGTTGATAAATTAAAAACTAATATAGTGTATAGCAATATTTAAAAAATAATGATCATGATTAAAAATCATACTTCAACTATTATAGCTTTGATTCGTTTTATTAATATTGATAATTGATTATATCGATGGAACATCACAGTATCACGTATACCCTCAGCCATTAAATCTTCCATTAAAAAAAATATCAGCCTTTTAACAAAAGGATCTTGGCATTTGGTCCAGTGTAAATTATTCTGTTCATTAAGCAATTCTTGTTTGATAATGGCATACAGCGTGCGATAAAAACCACCAGCACATTCTCTGATATCTAGAGTATGTCGTCCAGATAACACATCCCATATTTCTTTTACTAAAATATCTAGGCCTTCACTTGCTTGTTTGTCCATCATATCAAACTCAATTCCTTGAATGTTCTCTGTTAAAGGAGAACTCACTGGTAAGTCTTGAAAAGTAGGAATTGGACTTTTACTAAAGAACATATAAGTATTACATGATTAATGGCTATTTTAGTGCCTAATTAATAAATAATAGATAATTCTCAATTATTGACAATTTCTAGTTTTACTATTTTAAAAATCTACAATATTTTTTTCTTATTTCTTCTAATCAAAAATCTAATAAATTACCTAGATTTATAATTAAAAAATTATTGCAAATCATCAAATTATAAATCATTCATCTTCTACTATATAAGTTAAAAAATGTTTAAAAAAGTAGGTGAGTATACTTTTATTGATTGCATGTCCTCTTAAAATTCCTATGTATTAATTGTCTAGATTTTACATAGATTTATATTTAGTCTTAAGGTGACGTTATACCCACATTTGTTGTATCCGTCTTACAAATGCGTAACACATCAAAACTACGCTGAGCAACTCAGGTTTAACTTCGTTAGTTTTAATATTAAAGTTAATTGACTTATTTTGAAAAAAATGGTAAGAATTTTATCTGTATACGTAAATTGTTTTTAAACGAGTTTTATTTAAATTGTATCTACTAATTTTTGTTTGCAAATCTTGATAAAAAAAAATCGAATTATGATAAAAAAATCTATATAAGAACATACAGATGAAGTTCTTACCATATAATTTTATTATAGGCAAATAACATTTGCATTAAAAGTATGTTTTAGACTAATTTGACTTGTTTTATAAAAGTGTGATTGTTTTTTTTAATAATATATTTACATAGTTTTTCCTTGGGAATTCAACCACAGCGGACCTGTACCTACGTGTCCAATAGTAACTGCTACATATCCAAATACTGTAAAGCCGTCATCTAAACTTTGAACAGCTATATATGTCCGTTCATCTGATGAAATGTGATTGAGTTCATTTAACGGCAGTTCTCTGTTAAATACTTCTGGAGTTACGTTGTTGTATTCCACAAGTGTATCTAGCACTCCATATAATGGTAATTCGTCAAAGGCCTCTAAAGGTCTATTAGATGGCATTCTTGTAAATGGAGCTCGTAACTTTCCATCATATAAATGTATTAGTAACTGTGCCAAATACATATTACGTTTAATTGCTTTAAAATTATTTGGATGAGGCTTTTCCATTAGTTTGTTAATCCAAGCCTAAAATAATTGTCAAATATGACTATTATTATTTATTATTATATTACAGAAATATTTTAAAATACGTAGTTTACATAAATATCAATGTCTATATCAGTAGTTTCCAAACTTTTATTAAACAAGGCACAATTTATCCTTTACAAACATTTTACAGCACACCAACCAATGTTTACGACTTTTTAGATTCTGTGTGAAACGATAAATATATTGATTTTGCAATCAAGTGTGTGTGTGTTTTTATTTACTAAAATAATTAAACAGAACATTAAGAAAAAACAAGAATTTTTACGAAATTGATTTTATTTATTTGATGTAACTTAAAAACGAATAGTATTAGATACTTTAAATGTATACAAAATATTTGTGTTAGCGTTTCTGTGCTTTATATAATTTTCAAGCTATTTCGATGATATCAAAAAGAAATTTACCACTTAATAAAATTGTTAAAAAACTTTCTAGGTAGTTTCTTAAAAGTTGTTTATATACCAATTAAAAACTATCGAAAATTATAGCTAGTTACAGTATTTTTTTAATAATTATTTAAAGTTATAATTTTGACAAAATTTTCAAAATTCAAAAATTATTTTGTAGTTAGAAATTCATAAGACATTTTTGTTTTATATCTAAGATTTGAAAATTTAATATAAGATTCTTCATTAATTTTCTATCATAACAAGTTTATTATAAAGTTATATTAATTTTTAATGAACGTTTGAAGTTCAAATATTTATATTTTTTATTGTCTTTCAAAAAAAAATAATATTATATATTTAAAATATTTATTAAACGTTAATATTTTAATTTATAGGCACATTTTTTGAAATATGTATTTCAAGTTTAAAATTTTACGAAATCTTCAATTTTTATAGCTATGGTTTGAAAATTTAATACAATGTTTCTCTTAATTCATACTGGAATTAAAACTCTAAAAATATACAATCACAATTATTGTTTACAGATATTTGAAGTTAAAATGTTGACGAATTTATAAATTTTAATGATGAATACCCATCAATATTAATTTTATTATTTTATTATAACTCAAAAAAAATTTTTTGTTAAGACTTAAAACTTTAATATATATCATAAATTTAACTACTCGTATACCTATAAATGCAACGATGTTTTCAAAATATCTAGATTAATTTAAAGATATTATTTATTAATAGTATTCACACTGCTTAACGGTATTTAAAGTAATAAAGTATTATAAACTCAATTGTTAATTGAATTGTTAACATGGCCATTTAGGAAAGCAGAAGAAACCAGATTATAAATATTTGAAAGGAAAATCCTACGGAAAATCTACGGCCCATGCTTCGATACAAACACAGGTGAATGGCGTAAACGTCATAATAAAGAACTCGAAGAGCTGTTTCAGAGACCGAACATCGCGAATGAAATCAAGAAAAGAAGATTAATCTGAGCAGAACATGTATTGATGTATGGCGGAGGTAGGATCCATAGTCAGAACAACAATCGAAGAGAATCCAGTCGGTAAGAGACCCTTAGGAAGACCACGCTTACGTTGGAAAGACTGTGGAAAAGGGACGCGGAAAGCATTGAACCAGAGATACCATGGAGAGTAGCGGCAGAAAATAGAGATAGATGGAGAGAAATTTGTTGGCGGTATGGTTTCAATGGCCGTAAACCAAAAAAAAAAAAAAATTCAATTGTTAATAACAATAATATAATACGCTATAAATATATATTGAAAATTAAATGAAAGTTATTTTCAGAAAAAAATTAAATGAACTACTGTATACATAAAGTAAAATAAATAACTTTAAAGGTTATATCAAAAAACATATCATGAAATAATTTAGTAATATTATAAGCTGAGAGTCTCCGCTCAGAATTGTTTTTTGTTTACAATAATAAATCATTAAATTTAAAGTAAATTGACCTATATATTGACTCACTACACACCAAATGTACATCAGAGCACAGTATCCATTCACTTTAACTGATTTTTTTTCTATTTATTAAATACAATTTTATGACTCCAAGTTTGAAAATCACTGATCTATATTATAAGTTATAACTAAATACCAAACAATTATTTTCCAATATCTTTGGATTCTTTTAGTAACAATATATATTATTTAAATAATCTACTTAATAGTATATATACTTTTATACTCGTCGTTAATTATTAAATTATACATTTATAGATAGATACCCATTAAGTATACCGAGTACCTGTACGATTGTTTTATCCATATGTTGATTGAAATTGTCAAATGCTCGTTTTATGTGCGAAATGTACAAGAAGAAATGTTGAGTAAGTATATCAGATGTTATGCTTTTACTTATTTTGGGCAATTCTTCCATACTCAATACGTTATATTTCAAATATTTGTATTAATATTTAATTTATGTCACAGTAGATTTTTTTTATTTCAATTTTAAACAAAAAATTCAACTAAAATAAACTAGAAGTATACAGCAGATTGTTGTTTAGGAAACGGGGTTATTATATTATATAACATAATATACAATATAGTCCATAACTTCGTGTGTTGATATAATATTTCATTTATTAAAGATAAAATAAAACATATTATTAAATTAATAAAAACATCAAAAAATAAGATAAATATGATACTAGTAAAAAAATAAATAATAACATTCATGAGAGTCTTCAAAGAAGCAATTAATGAAAAATGTAAAAAAAAAAAAACACAAAATGTTTAAATTATTTTTAATTGTTAATAAGTCCAAGGCTAAGTAAGCTAAACATTTTTTTTAAACCCATTAAGTTAAGTCAATACAAAAAATTAATTATATTAAAATTTAAAATTTACTCGTGCTTTTTGGTAATTCAAAGAAGTTAAGACTCAAATTTTTTATTAATTAAATATCACTTTTACAAGTAATAAAATAATGTTTACAAATAAACAATAATTAATATTCAACTTAACTCTAGTTTAAAATTAAATAACCAAAAAAAAAACTTAAAATTATGCAATAAATATAAGTTTCATTCAAATCTTTTTTGTGTCTCCTATGTAATCTTAAAAATATTCAATTAATGTTTTACACGATTTAAGTAAAATTGTGTGATTGATTAATTTTTTTTTTATATTAGGTATAGAAAGAAATAATTTATTGTTGTATTTTTGTTTTCATTAACAAATCAAAAAGTGAACAGTGTTATAAGATTACCTATGATTGAAAATTTTAGAATTTAAGTCTTTTTTTTTATTGTTGGCATTGTTTTAATTTTACTTAAGTTATCACACCACAATTTTAGGTATTTATTTTATTTCACATTTCTCATCAAATGATTATTAGTGATGGTTATCACATTTAAAGTGAAGATCTAAGCATAAGGATTGCAATTTTATCAATTACTATACTGTTTGTAATGACTAAGACTATTTAAAAATGTTAATGATTATGAATATTGAGAATTTGTGAATAGTAATTAATGTACATCATTCATTTTTATTCATGCTTAGAGTAATAAAAAAATAAACAAATAACATATTTCGTAAAGTGGCGCCAACTGAATAAAATATATAATGAATAGATTAGATTACATGACATTTTTGGAGCATAGGTAACATTTACAAGTAAAAATAATAACAAACCATACTAAAAATAATTTCTTATTAAATAAAAATATACATTATTGTAAAATGTTGTTTAGTTTAAAATCCAAGAAGATAACACTAAATATTAAATAATAAAACCTTAACTTAATTTTTTTAATTTGTTAGCGCATGCTTAGCCTTGTTAAATACTTATAATATATCATCATAATATGTTCTATTTTAAATTATAAATGTTTTTAGGTAATTAATATGCTTTTACAACTTTTTAATATTTTACTTTTAACTTCTTCTTTTTTTTTTTTTGGTTCTAGGCCAAATCAAATATCCAACATTTAAATATGTTACCATATAATACATTTTTCTTCTGGATTCATAGGTGTTCCTATTTGGCAGTTAAATACTTTTGAAAATTCTTCAAAATTACTCAATGGACCATTTACTCTAAACTGAGATGGTGAATGAAGATCTTTTTCCATTTGTAATTTGAGAGATTCTTCTGTGCTTGATGAACACCATACCTGAAAAATAAAGAATTATTTTAATAGATTCCTTTTATTTTTTTTATTGTTTAAACTAACTTGGGCAAAACTGACGAAAAACAATTGTTGCGTGGTGAGATGAACAGCAGGCAAACGGTTTGGTTGAGCTTTCTTTTCTTCGAGTAACTTTACATAAGCACGATATGCAGCTTTAAGTCCACCGTTGTCAGCAATATTTTCTCCTAAAGTATAATTGTTTATTATGAAGTGTATTATTTTGTAAAATTAATTAATTTTTAGTATACCTAATGTACGTTTTCCATTTATATTATAACCATTAACTTTATAGTTGGAATATTGTTTAATCATACAATCTGTCGCTTCTTTAAACTTATTTACTGTTTTATTATTCCACCACTGGTGTAAATTTCCAAAGCGATCAAATTCTCGACCTTTCAATTTAAAAAGTATATTTATTCAAATATTTAAACAAACATAAAGAAAAAAAAAACCGTAGCTAAGAACAATGATGTTTTCAGTAATCATAATAATGTTCAATTATAGATTATGGTCTACGAATAAATGATTTAAATTTTAGATTTACCTTCATCATCAAATGCATGGGTGAGTTCATGTCCCATAACAACTCCCATAGCGCCATAGTTTATGGAAGACTGTTGCATTTGATCGAAAAATGGTGCTTGTAAAATACCTGCTGGAAAAACTATTTGATTTTTGGTTGGAGTGTAATATGCGTTTACAGTTGGAGGGGTCATACTCCACCTGAAATGAAATCGATCAATTAAGTTGTTATTAAATTGAACGTGTATTATTTTTTTACTTTGAACGATTGACAGGTTTATCGAGTTTATATAAATACTGCACCAAATTAAATTGAATAGCACGTAAGTTGTTATCAAAATATTCGTCGGAACGTACAGTCAAATTTTGGTATTTATCGTCCAACTGATTTGAGTCCATTATATAATCTGGAAAACCTAAAATATTTCCACAATGAATGTTTTTCGTTTATAGCTTTTAATCAATTTATATATTACCAATCATATCTGTTATAGCATCTGCTTTTTTTTCGGCTTCAATAAGTGTTTCTTTATCCATCCATTTCAAATTTTTGAAATTATCTTTAAATGCTGTTCTTATTTCATTAATCATTTCTTCAGCCTAGAAAACTTAAAATATTTAGTTTCTGATTTCTTTATTTTCTTTTCCTTAAATTTGAGCTTATTTTTAAATACCTATGTACTTACTAGTTTTTTTGATTGTCCGTGGAAAACTTCGCGGACATACAATGCGCCCAAAGCAAATCCCAATACGTTGTTTGTATCGCTAATACAGTACCGCCATGGTTCTTCGCCACCTTCTGATCCTAATAATGCTTTTCGGAGTCCTTTATATGCGTCTCGAAAAACTTTTGATAAATAAGGAGTAACGGTTCTGACGGTTTGCCATACCAGATAGTTGTTAATTACTCTATTTATTATACAATTATTATAATTAGTTAACTACTTGTATAATTGAAATTAAGAGTTTTAAAAGCAAATATTTTTACGTCTTATTTTCTGGAGATTTATTGTACTCAGTAATTAATGCAGAAAGGTTTGACATGAATGAAGGAGAATACACCACGACGTTTTCCTTAGTTGTAATCTTTCTATCGACTAACCGAAAAGCTGCATTGAAATAATGAGTCCATTGAATCTATAAAAAATATGTTAATATTAAGTAAAATATAAAATTTGTGAAAAGTTTAAAATTTAAACTAATGTATACATAAAAAAATTAATTTAAAAAAAACCAATAACACGTACGAATGGAGCTAAATTTTGTAATTCACTGATAGACATAATGTGATAGGCCTTTTCTTCATCGCGTCTATTTTCATCGGGTTCCGTAAACGCAGCCAAACGTGTTTCAAATTTAATAACTTCTTTCATTTGAAGTCTTGTTGAATTTGGTTCACCACCCAATAATGTTCCAATCTAAAACCTCAAACATAAACAATTTTAATTCAATCAATGAATAAAATGTAAAGTCATCATAATAAATAAGTAATTTTTAAGTATATAGTTATTAAATACCTAGTATGAAAAAATAACAAAAAATATAAATTGCATAAAATATTTAAAAAAAAAAGTTATATTGATAACTAAAATAAATCACAAAATATATGAACAAATTATAAGCTCACCGTTGTCATATAATCTAAATATGTATCTAATAATTTTTGATTTGCTGTAACGTTCAAATAAAAATCTCTAGTTGGTAATGTCAGTCCACCTTCGTCAATCTACACAACACACACATACAAAAAATATAGTGAAAATTGTTTAAATTGAGAGGTTCATAGAGCATATTCACAATAAATTTGTCCATTAATGGTATTATATATTTATTACTATTATACCTCAACATTTCAAACCTATACTTAAAAACTATACTTTAAAAAATTTCGATTTTTTTTTTATACTTTTTATGGTGTTTTTTTTTTTGAAAGACAACCTATTATATTTACTGTAAAATTATAATCAAATAATGTTTACAAAAATTTTGATGTATGTATTTAAATTAAAATCGAAATTTAACGAGAATTGTTTAAGTTATTAAACTTTATGTACTAAGGATACTAGTCCAAAAAAATAGGTTTAAAATATATAAGGAGTATAAAGATATAAAAATTTTATAGTAGGTACCAAATTAACATTGTGTTATTGTGACATTTTTTTAATTTGTAAAAATTGTTATAGTATAATAAGTTATTTTTAATAACTGACAAGTGTATGGGACCAAATAGCACTCCTATTTTACATTTAATGTACTTAAAACCATTATTAGGTCATTTATTAACATTTACATATAGTTAAACCTATGATATATAAACATATTTAAAATTTTCAAAAAAGAAACTAAAAAATTTAAATAGTTTCTTTTATTAAGTGATTAAACGGGTAATAACTGAGAATGCTCGGTGAATCACATCGTATATTATAGGAACTTTTGAATTTATTATAGTTGTATATTTTTTTTAATACTAACTTGAATTACGTGCCTGCTTGAATTTCTGTCATCTTCACCAACCATCCAATAAAATAGTCCAGCCATATTAAACCGATTATGAACCGTTTCTAAAGTCTTTTGTAGCTTCCACGAAGATACATTCCATGTACCTGATATATTCCAACCACCAATGTCTTTAATAAGGTCCAGCAATGGTTTTGCTCCTAATGTTTCAATTGTATTATTTGGATCCATACAAGCCGTAAAATACATTTTGGCTTTGAGTTCAGCTTTGCTACTAGTATTCATAGGAATTGCTTCTATAAAAATAATATTATCTTATAATATAATTTTCAAATTTTCTAATTAACTAATTTTTGTATTTTAGAAAATATAAACTTTTTGGGAAAATCATAAAAAAAAGATCAAAAAATCAAACACAAAATTCTAAGGGTCGGTTAGAATTGGTAAAAAAATAAATAATTACGGGCACACATAAATCATTTGTATTAATTTTCAATAGTTTAAGTCAGTTTTTAGAATAACCTGCATTTCGATAATTTATTCATTAATTTCTATTAAATTTTCCTGTTACATAATATAATAAATAGGTAACATATTGGTGTAGATTTTCATGACGAAATCCAACTCATATTGTAAGCCTTTAATTTTCAAGGATCATACGAGGAAAAATGTCTAAAAATAACTAATGTCAATAAATTAAAATGATCATGATTTATAAGTCGTAAGCCTACATACATGTGAATAAAAATGTACCAATCAGCGAACATGTTATATTTTAAGAAATAGTTATTAATCCACACTAGTCTTGGAAAAAATAAATCTTAGCATATTATTTAATATTGAACTGGTGAAGATTAATCAAATCAAAGTCGGATAAAAGGATAAAACAATACTCGGTAATATGTTGACATCTAAAAAAAAAAAAAAAAACAACTTCGCACCTAGTGAGTTTTTGACTATAAGTTGATTGTTCATTTCCAACTCATTAAACATGCCCCACATAGATCTGCCGTCTGGCACCGGATTCGCTTTAATCCACTGACCACAAGCATACTGATAGAAGTCCTGGCATGGATCAGATTTTGTGTCCATACTTTTGATTATAGCTGCTGCCGTCGTTACGCATGTCTCCTTCATACAATAATCTGTGGACAGCCCAATCGATGATAATTTATAAGCTTAGTAAAAATTCACTTATCCCGTGTTTAGCGTAGTTTTGTTATAAATTATAATTTATGTATATACATTATACATTAACGTTGTATTTTTACTATAGAACGTCGTTAAATGACCAAAATAAAAAAAATATGAATATGCGTTTAACGACACTTTAAATCTCACCTTGTCCAGTACTAACAAATGAATCCGATTCTTCGTATATGTCTGGAATTTGGTGTGTGGGGGGACTACACTTTTCCTGATGCATTGGTAACATAATGATGAATAGCAATATTACGCCATTAAGTAGGGTTAAGGCGAGGAGAACTTTTTCCAAGGACGTTCTGTTTTTCAATCGAGACCAAATGTTTTTAGGTTTGCCCTGTTGAATAATATTTTATTTTAAAACTATTATACCATCGTATAATATAGTTTTCGAAATATTTTATTCTGTATAATCTAAATTATTACTGTATAAAAACGGATGTGTGTGGAAGATGCCGTTACTCCTTCTGTCAAATGAACCGAGCCCATGCTCGAGGTCTCCTCTTCGAAAACTTTGTGTTTATAATGTGCCATCTACACAAAATCATTTAAAATCAATGAATCAAATCATAGTATATATAAATTTACGATATAATCATTTAAATCATTAGAAAAATAACAATTATAACAACAGTAATAAATTATGAGCAATCGTTTGTTTTTATTTGTTAAAATTTTTTTTAGAAAAAGTAGAGTTTTGTTCACATGGTCAATTCATTCTGAACCAGTATTCTTTAGTTATCATTACTGCACACCCTTTTTATAATAAATAATAATCCTTCAACCTAATCATTATACGTAGCTACACACTATGCCAGTGGTTCTTAACTTGTGATACGTGGCCCTATGGGGTTCGCAACACTTATTTCAATTAGGATTATCATAAAGTATACTGTAAATTATTAATATAAAAGTGCCCTAAACTTATCATGTCTAATTAGGTATTAACTTAAAATATTTTTGAAAACATTTTATCCATTTAGAATTAACCAGAGATAACAAAGAGGTGATGCTCGTGATGCTCCAAAAATTATTTCATTAAATCTACGATAATTGTGACGGTTATGTAAACAGAGCTAAAACATAGTTATAAAATTCCAGTACGAAAATTAATTAATTTGTCTCAATGTTAAACAACAATTATTGTTCACTATTACCTATATATTATAATATGTATGTTATTTGTTATTTTCAAATTAAAACGTTTGAAGCTTGTTATATTTAAATATTTTATCGGTAAAAATTATCTGACAAAGTTAAAAATTGTCATTTTTATTAAATTTCATTATTGGATATAGCTAAATAAAAAAAAGGTTATCACAAGCCGAGCTTACATTTGCGATTTACTCTTCTTTGATGGTATTGTATTTCTGACTATGTGTTCTAATATGTGCTTGCATCAGCCTATGCATAGTCGTCATGACGCCTTTAGGGTTATTTAATATCTTACCTTATCTCATAATATAATATTATATATATTGTTCAAACTTAATATACAGCTATTGACATTTTTGTATTCAGTATATTGTAATTGTTCAATTTTCTAAGTTATTATTTGTTCATATTATATTGATTGTCGAGTAATTGGCCCGGGTTGGGTTGGTAAAGGTAAGAGTCATCAGTCGTTGTTTTTACTTTACATCAGTGATGATGACGTATTATAGCACATGACCCAAAACATAAGTCGTCATTAGCAAGCATTTTATAATTAAGTATACTAAAATAAAATCATTTAATCGATCATTATACAGTCCGCTTATTTTAATTCCAAAATAATAAATTCTAGTCGAAACGATAATAGAGCTACGCGTGTTGTCACCTGTTATGTGAACGACTATTTTATTTTTCAAAAACTAAATATTATTTTTTTATACCTTCATATAATTTGATAAAATTAATTTAAATTTAGTTTCATCAGTAGAAGATAGTTCAATAGAAATCTCTTAAAATAGTAGTTTTAAATTTAAATTTAATCAAACGTTCTTAGCAATTGTTGATTACATATATAAGGTGATTATCCAAAACAATTAAATAATAACAGCAAATTTTAATACCTAAAATTTTTACTAACATATACCTCTGTGAAAAAAACTTTTTCTACTATGGTGTATTTTAAGAGTAAGCTTAGAAATCGTTTACGTTGTACTGCAGATTTTGATTTATACAGTTAAAAATATTCTATGTATTAAGTTTGAAATTTCAAATCTTATGGCAAAAATGAAACACTAACCATCCCATTAATTAATTATTAACACATTACATCAACCAACTGGATCATTGTCTATTAGTTTTTTTTTATTGTATAAAAATAATGTTTTTTTTGCTCATAACTTTTGGAGTATTAAGAATTACTGTATTATTTAGTATCACTGTCAATAAATAATAAGCAATAAAAAAATAACTAAATTGGTTTTTTATTATTATTATTATTTTTTATATGTAAGTAAGATTAAAAGAAACAAGCTTTCGTTCAAGATACAAAATATAAATTTTACAAATATATTATAACCAGCTATTCAATAATAGATTATTTTAAATAAAAACGAAGCAAATAAATAGTGTGAAACATGGTTAAATTAAATAAAAAATAAAATAAAATTTAAAACAAAAGGAAAAATTGCTAGTATTGACAATAAGCATAATGAAGTATCAAAGTTCATTAAGTTAGTAATTAGCAGAGCAAAAATTAAATGAAAAACATTTATTTGAAGAGATAATCCAAGATTGAATATTAAAATCATGTTTGAAAATTATGAATGGGCAATCAAGTTTATTGAAGAAAAGTTTCTGTAGAAAGTCAATATTAGCTAAAAGTCTGTGCGGTCCGTTAAACTGACTAAATTAAGTTTGTGAAAGTTAGGGCCATTTTCATGCGATAGATGGTCAATTTTGAGTAAAAACTCGTATTTTTAAGAAGTTTGTGTTGAATTTTTTCCAATTGTCTACGGATTTTTGTAGGATGGGCTATGAGATTCCAAAGAACTAAACCATATTCAATAATATTGATTTAACAAATACCTACGAAATAGAGAGTTTTAATAGAAACAAATAAATTATATTTAGATTTTAGATGTAATATGTTTTAACACATTCGATGTGCAGATAACGCCTTAAAGCGTCATTTTAACATTAATTTTCAACGTTTTTCAATTTGGCCAGAGTTACGTTAAAATTTTTTTTTAGCAATCAATAATCAATGAATCAGTATGCAAAAATATTTTTAAATCATCAGAAAATACTAGAAGATGACTATGTTTAAGAAAACACTTGACATAATTAATATTAATAAAGAAAAAAATATGAGTACATTATATTATGATACTTGCATAAATGTTATTGTGAATTTTACTGGTTAGGCAATTAAATTAATATGCTTGTGTTAAATAAGTTCAGTTTGTATACATTTGTTATGCAATTATTTTAATGTTAATTCAAAAAATATTCAAATATCTAAAATTAAAAAAATTAGTTAAATAATATTTTAGTTGTAACAAGTATTTATTTCCTTGTTTTTGAAACTAGAATACCTATTATTAAATATTAGTTAAATTATTCAAATTAAGTTATTAATATAATCATCATAGAGGTCAGCGTGGTTAGTGGTTACCTATATTAAAAAAATAATAAATTACATGATTAAATTAAATAAATTAGCGCAGTGCGTTTGTCTACAATTAAAAATAAAGTCCATAAAAAACTAAAAACTATGTATAATTAATTAACACATTTAAACATATTTATGTATATGTACACACGGTACATGAAATTAATTTCTAATTCATATTATTTACTGTGGATACAATGTTTAATAAACTAAAGGTAATTTTTTTTTTTTGGTTTAAAGAAATCAGCGTATAATTAAAAATTGTAGTAATAATAGCTAAATATGATAATTAAAGAGACTGATCAAACAAACTATAAAATAATGAATGCTAATAAATCAGCTAAAAGGTTATTATAATTATTAGGTACCTAATGTAATTTCTTAAAACTAGTTAAAACAATAATCTTTTTTATATTTTATTTTTTTTAAATACCGATAGTTAAAATACTAATTTTTCAATTTTTACCTATAATTTTTAGTATTAATTCCTATGTTTAATATTATAGCAGTATTTTTTTTATACGCAACGGGTACTTTTTAAATATAATTAATTTTAAAGTTTCTTTTATTTTTGATATTTTAATAGTTTGACTTACATAACTACGTATTGTAAAATGTGAATAAACTACTATTAGATTAGTACTCAACTATATATTATACTAAAATATCAATAAGCTATAAATTAATTATGCAAACATTTAGTAAATAATAATAATATGTATTGATACAATATGAAATTATAATTCAATCCGTCAATTGTAATTCTTAAAAATTAATGTATATACTACAACAGTGAAGTAAAATAATTATTATTATTACCTATACATGTTAATTCTATGTCAACTAAACAGATTAAACTTATAGTACTTTTAAATACAAATCTTGAAATCCATGCATTTACTGCCTACAGAAGTTTCATATTAATGATATTATAATTTATAATGTGTAGTTGTGTTTTACCGACATTTTACTCAGAACCACCATTAGAATACCATCGTAAAAAGCGAAAAATATGGAAAAATACTAAATTCCGGGCGACGATTATTTAATATTATTAACAAAAAAAATAAAAAAATTAAATTAAATTAAAAGGCCGTAACAAAAATACCAAATATTTAAATTTTTTATACAAATATATATTTAAATAAGAAAAGCTAATGGACGTGAAGGGCGGGTCCTTCACTATACACGCTCGTGCGTACGTGTTTTTTAATGATCTGTTCGCTACGAACAGTCTCTCTCTACGTTTCTCAATGGTTTAATTAAGTAACTATAGTTTTATTATTTATTCCATGTACATTAAACATGTTGAGTTAAATACAAAAACATGGTAATGTAGAAATCTTATGGTAAAATTGTATAACCACTCTTATATACCAAAAGCTTACCATGGATAGGTACCAAATATTCACGACAAAGAACTTTTATGCACGTACACGCAAACGTGTATAGTAAAAATCCGCTTTAAACCGATTTTTCTAGTTACTAATATACAATATATTATTTAATTAAAGTGAAAATAAATGTGTATAATATTAAAATTGTGTGCCTAAATTAAAAGGCAATCATTAAAAATATCGGTTCACTTTAAATTTCATGTTTGACAAAAAGATTGCAATTAAAAAGGGATGAGAAGGTTGAAAATTCTGTTAACGTATGTATCGCAAATCACATCAAACAACCCTTAAAACAACATCAATATTGATTAGTGAAAAACTAAACTTAGGTATTTTTCATCATTAGTCCCGCTGCTGTCAATATACTCTATATTAGATGTCGAACTTGTTGATGGCCTACTGTAATGAAAGTGTAAAATTTGGATTCAATAATAAATTAATTTACCTAGGTATACAAATATACAATAAAAAACGATTCAAAATGAAGACCATCTGTGAGCCTATACTTCTAATGATATTATATTATGTATGTTTACATTATATAGTTATAAATAATTCATTTTCTATTATTAGCAATACGAAAGGCTAAAAATTAATCTATTTTTTACCAAAAAAATAAAAATATTTTATTATGTAATAATATTTCATAAAAAATTAAGTGCTAACTGCTATAGCTCTTATTAGTTTGTTAATTTAATATCGAATTACCGACATACCGACATGCGAATAATTTCATGCTGTTTGTGGTTAAACCAATCAGAATATTATTTAAATGTCAATATGTTTATTAATTAATACAAGTATACCTAAATTCAAAAACTTTTAAGTTTCCTATATTTATAACATTTTTTGAATCGCTATAATACAATGACTAAAACTGAATCTTTTTTTTGTTTAAGTAGATAATAGTTAGTAGGTACTAACTCATACAGTCACTTCGATCAAAATCGAAAATTGTAAAATTAGGAATTATTACTATTTGAGTATCATTTGCTGTTAGTTTTGCTACATATCAAAGTCGAATAAAACCACGTATATAAATACTTGAGTCAGTTACATATAATAATAACTTTATGAAAAATTTACCATGGTGGTGGTGCAACTCGATAAATTATATAATATCCAATATACATATACGTAATATATTATTTATATCTTGGGATACAAATAAAAAATTTTACATGGCTCTCTTGGTGCATAGCTTAAGTATAAACTTGTAGATGTATTGCATAAAAAATACATCTAAAACTCATATATTTTGGGGATATAATTTATAGATCGCATCTTTATTTTAAAAAGCAAGTTTAATAATTGGATATAATTAACAATAAATATATCAGATACGATTATCGTTTACACGAAATATAACCAGACTGTCGAAAATAAATATTTGTTGTTTTGTCGAATGAATTACGAAAAATTGAATAGTAGGTAATAATAGCTGACCATACCTATCCAAATTTTTACGTAAAGCTTTTTAAAATTACGCAATATTGTATCTTTCTGTTCATAATTAATATATCTACCTATTTACATAAATATACATAATAAACAATACTGAAGTTCAAATCGTGTTTTGCATAGTAGCAAACAATCATCAGTCATCAGTCATCCACTCACAACATTTTCATCTATGTGTTAAAAAAATTAATCTATTGATATTTAAATAAAATTATTTTTTGTACAGTATTTTTAATATAAATACTTTAAATGATGTTTCATCCAAAGACACTAGATCTCAAAATATTATAAAAAAATTAAACGTACAACCATACAATATGTATATATATAATATGCATTAATTATCATACAGAATTTATTTTTAATATTTAGATTTAGTATATACACTATACACTATACAATACAGGTAACAGAAATACCTACTCTTACATATTTTATACCTTACCTTATAAAATATAATAATATAATACTTTTAAACGTATAATATTCCGATGTATAATAATTCCACATAATATATATATTATACGATAAACTGTTATGATACTCTTAATTTTATTATATGTGTATATAATAGTAATAAATATGAAAATACAAAATTATTTTTCAATATGATCAATTTTTACGTCAACTTAAAATATATTAGAAAAGGTTAATTCCACGAATGAACATAATGATTTTCATAAATTATTTTAAATTGTATGATGTGGTGAGAATTCCACTAATTAGCTAAAATTATAAACACATTATAATACAGTTTTTTGTACAAGTTACAACAATAACACTAACTGACATTGTAAAATTCATAAATACTATATATAAGATGAGAGACAAATGTAAAAAAAAAAAATTGATTATTTGTTTGCACGCTCTTTTAATCGAATTAGTAATTGTATTAAAGTTAGTTAAAACGCGTTTAATTAAAATATTTGTTTGTAAATATTTTTTTTTTAATGAAATAGGTAATTGTAATGTATAAAAAATAAAGAATAAAATATTATAATATAATTAATATATATCATTAAAGATTAACAACTTTTAATTTTCGTTTTTAAGTAAAAAATATACATCTTTATGACATTAAATATAATTTATATTTAAATAAGATTAAAATATTAAAATAATTTTTTTTTTTTTAATTGAGAAATGTAATTATATACTAGACACTTCATTCATTATTTTATATGTATCGTAAATTAACTTATTATAAGCCATAAAGTAGTAATAGAAAACCTTTCTGTACCCACGTGATAAATAAAAAATTTTGGTTCGATTTTACTTTCCCTGTATATCAACTAATTTTATGACAATTTTTCCTGTAAACACTAAATAATTATTACAAATGATCTTTTTTTGAACAATTACGTGAGTTAATAAAATAACATGCACGTGTCATATGTTTGCCATCACTGCAGTGGAGAAAGATTTAATAGGTGCGTGTTAAATTAAATTGAATACAACAATGTGTTTACTGTTTAGGTATAATATTATTAATTTAATGAATTGTCTACGATACATAGCACAAAAGTCAAAAAAATTATTTACAAATTATAATTTTATGACTTTATCTCGTTTATATAATACAATAATTTTATAAATGAACAATTGAGTTTAATTATTTAAGTATTTCACCCATTTAATTTTATATTGTTTAGAAACTAAGTAATTTGTATTTTGTTATTGGATAAGTAATACTTAATATTATATTAAACAGAGTGATTCACTATCACTATGCATTCTGAACCTCTTTTTTTAAAAATGCAGCTATTTAAAATCTGATTTTTAGAATTTTTAAACATTTAAAACTATACATACACTTTCAAATTTTTAAGATTATTTGAACTTATTCATTAAGAAATGTCTTGTGGAGATGCATAAATCTGTTTTTCAAACGGATATCCTCTCCCCTTTTTGACTATAAATTATTTAGTGAAAAAATTTCCTGAAAATGTTTGAAGTTACAAAATAAAATTCAAACAAGTTAATTTTAAGTTATTGAACTTTGTGTAGCTATTATATATAATTTATAGGTCGATATGATTGCGATTAAAAAATATTGGGTCTATGACGATTTGAAAATTTGTATAATTATAATACCATTAATGTCAATATTTATAATTTATAAAAATAATCCAAGTAAATATAATAAAAACTAGATCTGATATTGTTTAATATTTTTACAAAACCATAAACTTAAGAACTATTATCCTTAATATTAATACTACTGAATAAATAATTTCACTAAAAAGAGAGGTTTTAATTTGAAAAAACAAATGTTTATATTGCCATATAACACTCCCTAATAGTAATCCAAAAAAATCTGTACTAATATTTATATCATGTATACTAGGTTACCACTAAATTGCGGGTTGATTAACTGGACAACTGGAGGCATGTTTTTGAGTATTATTTATGTTTAGAATAACATCATCATTGCTTCGACAAAGATAAGCGTTGAAATGCAGAAATCTATCCGACACACACTATGAAGGTCGTTTCTATATACACAGGCGTTACCCCGCCTTACGCGTGAAAAAATGATAGCCGACTTGTAAAATCCCTTTATATCATTATTTTTTACTTTTATATCGTTTAATATAAACAATACTATATACCACATATTAATATGGATTTTTTACGAAACGTGTCATATCAGTATGTTTAAATTGTAAATATGAGTATTGTTGACTAAAAGTTTGTTAGTTGTGAATTTAATATAAATAGGTAAATGTACAATAGCAAGTATATTGGTATAAAACTATACTTGGAATCTTTTTTTTTTACCTGTAATTATTTTTATATGCATGAGTAACTGAATTAAATATATAAGTTAGAAGTTAGCGACATAGGCAATCGCAGACACATTTAAGGGAAAAACTGGCATAATATTGTTATAATTTCTTTTGGAAAATTGTTGACCATTTATTTTTTAAATCTTCTACTGACGTAAACACATTTGTAATAAAATATTTATGAATGACTAAGAAAAATAGTTATCGTATATTTGTGAAACTTAAGAATTTTGTTCATATATAGACTATTTATATCGTAATATATACTGGTTTACCCGCAGAATTATAATCAAAGATACGCGATAAAGAGTATAATTTCTCATAACGTGTCTTGCTATAGTAAAAAGAGCGTAATGAACGCCAGCACTACTATGAAATATTGTCAAGGGCAGTAGTATCTATGATTATATTGTCCCTATATTTTATATTATGTTTTATATACACATAAAATCAAATATTATTTCTTAATAGCATACACTCTTACGCTTGGTACATTTTACGAAACTAGTTTAAGTTTTAGAGAAGGTACAGACTATATACAATTATGCATGAGAAATATCATCATATTTATACAAGGTAGAGTAATAGTAAAAATAACAAGAATTGGTATAGGAAATATCGAGCTTAAAGCTTAACTTGTACCTATTAGAAGTAATTTATTTAATACCTATTTAACTTGTACAACTGAAATATATCCGCCAATGAATGATAATCTGCATGTATGAACGCTATAGCAGTAACGAGACATTATTATTTTTAGTAGGTATATATAAATATATTATCAATTCAACTACTTTTAAACAAAAAAATAAATAAATAAATAATTTTTAGTATAGTCAACATAAGAGGGGGAGGGTTAAGGTGTTGTATCTGTTTCGTAATCGCCAAAATCATATTAAATGATCGAGTTATTTATCGATCAATTTAAGAATATTTCAAACATTAGTAAGCGAGCCAAAGTCTGCTCCTTAAGTTTTCCATCAAACAGTGCTCTGGTATCTATCTAAAAGATTCGTACGCTATAGTGTTAGGTATAGTAAATTAATATTTGTAAATCGGTTTAAAATCGCAAAATGACAATATGACATCGAATTTCAAATATAATAATTATATATACTGACGTTCCAGTGTTATAGAACATAGTGTGTATAAAACGGTTATTTTGTTATAGACTATAGCAATACGAACATAATTTTATCATCGATTGGTTTTTACTTTTTAGGACGGAAATAAACGTACGCTGATTGTGCAATTCACAGCGTCGTAACTTAGAATGGCCGAATAACGTCATAGCGATACGCCGGATGTCGTCAGAGCAATATATTTTTTTATAATGTATATGCATTATATAGTGAATATTATGTATGTAGTGTAAATATTATAATATGTTATAATGAGATAAAAATACAATTAATACGTAAAGCCTGCAGCCGAAATTTAATCTTCGTTCAACATATGAATACCAGAATACGTACATTGCGGATATTATAACTTATAAGTTATAAGCAAACGTAACATTCGTAGTTTTGTTTTACTTGTAATGTGTTAAAATTTATAAGATAACACTATATAATAAAATTATGGAACTGCTCTAATAATTGGTTGTATTTGATCTATGTGGACTGTGGTAAGTTTAAAAAAAGTAATTTACCCAGACACGCTCCACACTGCTAATGACATAATATTATTATACTCTGCGGGGAACAAGATATATTAAATTTACGTCGTCGGAATTGTTTCGTTTTTCAATAAAAATATAGGCCGTGGGGTGACAGGTCTCGAAAGTCGTAAAAATAGGAAACTAAAAGTTAACAAAGTCGGAAAACATCGATATCATTGTTAAAGTGCTTAATATTATACCGCGGCGGCGCGGCGCCAGTCTGTATACCGCGAGAACAGTATATAGCCATTATGACCTTCTGAAACTTTCCTAATTTAACATTGTAAATATTATTCATCTCGTACCAATTTATTATGTTTTTAATTCGAAAACTCGCAACATCTAAATCAGCACGAAGACAAGCATGCTATCAGCGCGGGAAGGCATCCTCAAGAACCCCCCTCCCCTGCCAAAAAAAAAACTTCCGCACCAAATGAAATAAAATATATAGCTTTTACTTAATATCATACACATTAATCGAGACATATGCACGAACTGTCGTATTCCCAGAACTGTTTTCCCGAGTGAGGTTTATAATCAGGCATAATATTAATATAAGGGTTGAATACCGCGGGGGACAGCAAACGTCAATTGATGGATATTTGGCCGCCTGACACGATGTGCGTATAATAAGTAATAACATAATAATATAATATCAACGACCCTACGGGCTATATTATCGTTATTATTATCACTACTGTAACCGAAGTTCGAAGCACTTCTTGCAAAAGCCAAACGCGCATAGCGTACGGTCCAGGCCCGGACTGGGAGGATACCGGCCTACTGTTTTCAGTAAGCAGACGGGGTTTGTAGATACAATAAAAAAAAGACCTTTTTTTTTTATTTTTTTCGCTCATTAATCGTTTGAAAAAACTCAAGTATTTTATTTCGAAATCGAGGCGTGCAGCCAACTGTGCTGCAGAACACCAGCACGGTGGCCCAGTCCGGGGCCCGAGTGTGCCTACGAAGCGACTGGGGTTGTGTATGGGGGAGAGGACGGGGAAGGGCGACCACGCGCGCTCAACAACAATAAACATAAACATAATATAAACATCGACATAATGTATATTGTTGCGCGGCGGAAACGGGCGAATTGACGGACACGAAACACACACGCAAGCGTCGAGCGCAGTGCTCACGTTGCGCGCGACGATATTACCGTTATAAGCGTAACATACGTAGGGTTTTGGCGAAACCCATCGTAATATATTTACTATTATGTGTCGAGTAGTGCATATTTTTACCTTGAACGAAACGTCGTGTGTGCGTCACGGGATCCGGGAACGAGCGAAATGTCCGGGACGGTCGTCGACCACTTCAACCGCGGCGAATCGTCGTCGTCATAGTGCTGCGGGCCCACGTCGTCTGCGGCGGCGATCAGGTGGTAGCTGCGGCGGTGGCGGCGCCGGTCGTCATAGCGTCCGCGATTATCGTGTGTCACACGCGCGCGCGAGTCGCCGACTCTCTGCGGGCGGGCGGCCGGCCGGCCGGTCGGTTTGTGCGCGGTCGGGTTTTAGATTTATTCTCTTTTCCGGCGGACCGGACTTCGAACGCCACCGCTTGCGCTACGTTGTTTTTCTGACGCGCAGTGAACGCGCCGGAAGTCCGACGGACGGGCGACGGCCGTGCGCTGTATCGTTTTTCTATTATTATTTTATTTTCAATCCAGTTTTCGGCCGTACATATACCTACGCGTAATGTAGGTTATTATTATTTCCCTCCTGCCGCCGTCACACCGCAGGGTTCGGGACGTTCGGGTTCCGTACGCACGGCTCGGGAGCGTGCTCGTTTGCGATCATTTATTATTAGGTACCTATTATTATTATCGTTTTCGCCGTTATCATCGCCGTTATAATACCACTACTGCGTTACTATTATCGTATCATTATAATATACAACGTACGCGCGTGTGTGCAGTGCAGTTTCGGCAGCCGCAGTAGAAGTAGCAGTAGAAGTGGTGGTGCTATAGTGGCGGTGGTGGTGACTGGTGGTGCGACATCGGCGGCGGCCGCGTTGGCTGTGCCGCGCGCGCGTTCGACTCACCGCGATCCGTCACCGGACCGATA
This sequence comes from Melanaphis sacchari, assembly GCF_002803265.2. Classification (NCBI taxonomy): domain Eukaryota; kingdom Metazoa; phylum Arthropoda; class Insecta; order Hemiptera; family Aphididae; genus Melanaphis; species Melanaphis sacchari. The sequence goes on from NW_020271335.1 coordinate 2,061,897, forward strand.
TTGATCCGCGAGCGCGCGCTGAACGCTGCCACCGCCTTTGGCCCGATTAACGTGCGCGCGATTTTTTTTTTTTTTTTTACCCGACGTTGTTATTTTTTTCTCGCCCGTCGGCCCACTGACGCCGTAACGTGGATTGGTTTGGCACTTGTCCCCGTCAAGAACGTGTACACGGTTACAATAATATTCGCGCACCGTATATGCACGCGCGCCGTACAATATTATGGTATTATCGAGGAAATAAACCGCGCGTGGATTTCGATCCGTTTGGCGTGCGCGGCGGTGCGATATTGTAATATTTGCGGTTTGGCGCACGCCGTATGCGAGGTCGTGACGTACTCGTAATACCTATATTTCGTACGGTTGCGCGTAAGCGGCCACTTGAAACGGTTGAAACGAGAATGGGCTCGTAAGCGCAACCTGTACAGCCAACCGTCTCGCCCAAAGACAAACTTATTGTACATGTCTAATTGTATATTAATGTTGTTGTGATGTTAGGTTTATTCGTCGCGAAAAGTCTATGGGTTGGTTGACGACACATCCGACAAATTATTGTATTCTCGTCTCAGATACGATATGTCGATATAACATAGGTATATAGTAAATACGATTGCCATTTATTGTGATTGCGTGATTTGACAGAGGATATAATATCGAGCCCCCCCCCCTCCCCTAAAAAATTAATTTAGAAGACGGAAAAAGCAGATTAAAAAAGCATTTAATAAATTCAAAGTGAAAGAAAACTTCTGAAAAATTGACCATCAATTAGTAAGAAAGCAGAAAAAACCATTACAACCAGTGTAATAATGGACGATGTACCATATCTCCAAAAAGAAAATTAAGACCATACACGAGTAGTGCACAGAATAGAAGCTCTAGGATTTTTTGAAAGTATTTCTGTACTTCTTAGTTTTGTACTTTTTTCCTACCATATTTTTCCTATCATCATAATATTTGATTATTATGTTTGATTTTAACAGTATTAATTTATTTATTAGTTCTAATAAATTCCTTTGTCATTATTTCTACATGAAACATAACATTTTATGCTATGAAATAATATAATTTTCTTATTATTTCATCGAACTCGATTCAAATCCAAATCTAAGTAAAAAACTGCGAAGTCCGGGGCCTGTTTCCTCCTACTCCCGAGGACTATGAGAATATATACTATTTAGCATTAACGCCTATATAGCTATTTCATACGATATATTTTTATGCATTTTATTATTAATGAATAATGATTAATATTATACAATATGTATGAGTATGACGCGTTTAGAATTACGCGTTAGATTGTCGCCACTCGTTTAAATGACAATAAAACATACTCTATTCTTTAATAATTATTATTGTCCCCATAGTGCCTAGCCCGGGTCACAAATTCACAATATGTTATAATTTATATTGTGATATACTTTAGGTACGCAAACCGTTCATACCGGATGCGACTTGACATGCGATTTACATACAACTGATCGTTATAACTCAGAATGTTTTTTTATTTCAATTAAGCACTTATAAAAGACGACTTAAAAATTAAATTGTAGACTTTTGCATTATCATCTGATATTTTTTTTTTTATTATTATTTAACTGTCGTCTGTCATAAGCGTTTAACGTTTCACTGTACATATATATATATACTTGTATAGGTAATACATTCATTAAATACATTATGCATTATATATTCCTATTTCTCATCTGTTATCTACGAAAACAATATCAAACAATATTAACTTCAAATAGTCCAACATGGACACTAATATGATTATAATTTCAAATTACCAGAGAAAACAATGTTTAAACATATGTGCACTATGCGTCTGCAGTGCATTAAAGTAATTTTTATTTTATTTTATTTTACAATACGGGACGAACCCGATACATGAATATAATAGTATAATAATAATAGTTTTAATAGTTTATGGAAACGTGGCTCAATATCAGAGAGAGAATGAAGGGTCAGTGTTGGCAATGCGCATAAGACGGATGATCAGTGAGTTAAGATAGTAGTTTGAGGAAGAGAAAGGTATATGAAATGGAACAGATGATCGTGTAAGGCGAGAGGGGACATTAAATGAGACACGGGATAGTGATTCAGGACTGTCAATTTTAGATGAAAGAAGATTGAATAGAAATGTCAAGTTTGCTGAATGACGACGATCGGAGAGGCTTTCTAAGGAAAAGAGGCGTTGGATTGGCGTGTAATCGTGAGATGGACAGACTATCTTTAGTTTGTAAGCAGCTTGACAGAGGAATTTTCTTTGAACCCTTTCTATCATGCTACGTGCGGAAGCGGTGGACGGGTCCCAGAGGACGGAACCATACTCAAGGATGGGACAGACTAGGGAGCAGAAAAGAGTTTTTAGATGGGAGAGTAAGTGGAAGTCTGAAGAGACACGGTTTATGAAACCTAGCAGTTTAAGAGCCTTACAACATATAATCTGAATATGCATATTAGGGCACAGGTTCCGTGTGAGAGTAAATCCTAAATCCTTTACATAGTTATTACAGGTGGTTAAGGCGGTATTGTTTACGGAGTAAATATGCTCGATTACAACATTAATACGACTAAAAGTCATTACTGAACATTTAACTATATTAAGAGCTAGCCCCAAAGATTCACCCCACGCAACTAATCGCTGAAGGTCGTTTTGAAGAAGGTGACAGTCAAAGATGAATTTTATACGGAAAAAGATTTTCATATCATCAGCAAAGATAAGAAGTTTGGCATGCTGGAGGACGGAGTCTGCTGAGTTTACGAATAGGGCAAACAGAAGTGGAGAAAGAACAGCACCTTGTGGAACACCTGAGGAGGGGGTAAAGCGGTCCGAAGAGGTGGAATCAACAGTTACCCATTGGATCCTATTTATAATGTATGAGCGAAACCAGGAAAGTAGTGATTCGCCGATTCCTATAGAGTCTAGAGTCGACATAAGATGATTATGATCAACACGATCGAAAGCCTTGGAGAAATCTGTATAGATTACATCTACTTGGCAGTTATCGCGAAAAGAATCATATATATATGAATGTAGACTAAGGTTACAAGTAATAGTTGATCTACCAGGGCGGAAGCCATGCTGCTCATCAATTAGGATATGATTCAAGGGAGAACGAATCGAATTAAGAACAAGCGTTTCAAATATTTTGGATAAATGAGGGATATAATGCAGTTATACGAGTTGTATAGCATAATTGAGTTTAAACTAGGGTGACCATATTAAGAAAATAAAAAAACGGGACATCTGAAACGTCTAACCCCCCCCCCCCACCCCAAAGAATGAGTTTACAGAAAGAAATTCATTGATCGAATATCAACAGCGAACAGTGTCAACTAACAACTATTAGCGATAAACGCGTAATGCCTATAAAAGAAGGAAGAAGACGGACAACGTAAAAACGATAAAGAACATAATAGAATTAGAATAGAATAATAATAATATTATTAATAATCGAATCAATATAATTATAATATTCATAAGACTACAGGCTTGTCGTCCAGTTGTCGATACCGTAATACGGGTATTCGTAATAATTGAAAAACAAAAATAGCAGACGACTGTCTATATACTTTTATATTTAAGGAATAATAATAATAATTGTGTAGCGTGTGTGTGGTTTGGTCGGTCGGTGTGATAAGACGACGACGATCGAAATAGTCGCACAGCTGAACATGGTGTCTGTTATTTATAAATTTGGTTCTAATTTTAAACATATATATGACTAAAACTGTTTTATATTAATTGTTTCTTAAATCGATATTTTTTTCACAAACATAATATAATAATATTGAAATAACGGGATTAAAACAGGACCATCTTCTAAAAACGGGATAAAAAGCGTCCCGTTCGAAGTTTGTCGGGACAACGGGACATGATGACCAAAAACGGGACAATCCCGTTTTAAACGGGACGTCTGGTCACCCTAGTTTAAACCTAGTTAAATTAATTATTTATAAATTTAGACCGTCTAAAATCTAGAAAATGTACACGTTAGACAATATACGCCTATATACAAGTGTATTATATAGTCATAAAGATACTATTTTTGTGTAATTCGTAAGTAAGCACATATACATTTTTTCAAACACTTCATTGTGTTTTAACAGTTAGCTTTCCAAAAATTCAACATCGTTGTTATAACTGAAAATCTATACCCGTATAAAAATGTCATAATTGTTGTCGAATATCTAATCCCTGTATACGCATGTAGTTTTATGGTAAATAACGATAAGTCTTTTATTGAACACGGTTATAAATCAATCGCACAAACGATAATAATCATATTATTTATTATATAGTCAAACTAAAAAATGTATTATACCAATATATTTTCCATAATATATAGATAAGTTACTATAATATTATAATGTATATATATATATATATATATATATATGTTTAATTTTTTGGTTCTAAAATGCGAATCATACCTTTTGTAAACATTAAATTGTCACGAGGACAATACTGAAAAGTAGAAAATATATATATATATATATCAGTATAAGGAGTAACATTTATATTTTATTATATCATAAAACAACAATATATATGCTGATATCCACTGGAACTTTATTTTCGTTTTAGCATTATACATCTACAATGGAATTAGTATGATAGGTGGTTAAATAAGTAATACAAATATTCTAGATTAAATCTTCAAAGTTAAGTGACAAGTAGGCATAGGTAATATTAATGCCAAAATAATCAAGTATATTATGTTAAATAGGGGTTAAGGTAGTAACATTCATTAAACAGATTACAGCTAGGTGTACCGTGTACATAATAGATAATGTTATAATTATTATTTGTTGTACTTATAGGTGATGGTGCCGTTGTTGATTGATATATCTTGATCTTGAATTTTATCTTTATTGTAAAACAAATGCTTTTTAATAACCAACATTAAATCTTCCAGTTTAATTGCATCATCTTTGTCGTTTACAATGCCCAATGACTTAATTAAATTGGCCTGTGCAACAAACCAAAAACGCAACATTAATCCTAATGCTCAAAAAAAAAAAACATGAAATATGCACTAAAATTTTTAATGAATATATTCAATTTTGTTAAAGAAAACTTCGTAAAATACATTTATAGTATTAAATATTTATAACTTGAAATTCATCAAAAAATAATATTCACAAAATATTAAAAATGTATGTAATATAAACAAATCTAAATTATGAAAAATAATAATGGATCTGGCAAGTGATTAGTAGAGTATGGACAACAGAAAAACTCCCAGATGATTGGAAAATGGCAGTATTATGTCCAATTCATAAAAAAGGAGATAAGTACTCGTAATATTGCAACAACTATCGCGGAATATCCTTGCTCAATGTAGCGCATAAAATATTCTCAAATTGTGTTTTAGACAGAATAAAAAAAAAGCAAATAAAATAATAGGACACTACCAAGGAGGGTTTAGAGCTGACAGATCCACGACGGACCAGATGTTCATAATTAGACAGCTGTATCAAAAAATATGAGTTTGATAAAGAAATGCGTACACTTTTCGTAGATTTCAAAAATAGCGTATGGTAGTATTCATAGAGAGAGTCTACTGAATATTATGAAAGAATTTCATTTTCCACAAAAACTGATCAATTTAATATCAATCAGTGTTATGGAGACCTTGATAATAATTCAGTTGGGAAATTCAATAACTGATCCGGTTACAGTGGACTCGAGGCGATTCGCTGTCGCCGATTTTGTTCAACGTGGTTTTGGAAAAGATTATTTGAGAAATTAAAATAGATAAATGAAGGCATTAGGCTACAAAATACATCGATAGGTTTACTTGCTTATGCTGACGATATAGTACTAATGGAAGAGTCTCAGGATAGGTTGAAGATTTTATTCATTAGGCTGTATAAAGCAGCATCAAAAAAAAGAGTTATGTGTAAACGAAGGAAAAACGGAGTAGATATTTTTGAGTAGACGGTGACTACCGTTTTGTCAGTGTATAAAAATAGATCACTTTGTATTTAAAAGAATAAAACAGTTCAAATACTTCGTTACTATTCTGACTGAAAAAAAATAATGTAGCTAACGTGGTAGCAGCAAAAATTCAAGTTGGGAATAAATGTTACTATGGATTGTCTAAGGTACTAAGCTCACAAGCAGTATCGCGAAGAATGAAAGAGCAATTATATATACGTCCTTGATACGATCGGTTATATTTTATGGATCGGAAACATGCCACTTAAAAAAATTGACAATCACATTCATTGTTTTTGAAAGAAAAGTGTTGCGGAAAATATATGGCCCCGTCAAAGACGAAATAACTAGGAACTGGAGACAAAGAAAGAAAATAGAGCTGGAAACATTATATAGTAGTTCGGATATATTGGAGGTTTTCAGAAGTAGAAAACTACGGTGAGCTGGTCATGTTTAGAGGAGTCAAAATCTACTACTCCATGCAATGATTGAATAAAATCCTGCAGGTAAAATGCCTCTGAAAAGATCAAGAATGTGATGGGAAGATATTATAAAAAAGGATATTAAACAGATGGTATATGGTTCTTATTAGAGAAATCTAGCACTGGATAGAAAAGAATGGAAGTTTGATTGTGAGACTGGACGGTATTAAAGACCCAATAAACCCCCCCAAAAAATAATAAATAAATAAATAAATAAATAGATAAGCTTCTTAAAAAAAAAATATTTACTAAAAAATGTACGAAAAATAGACATTTAATTCTAAATATATGTTAGTAATCCAGATTTTTTTCATTAAATATACTATTAAAACATTAAACAAATATTGTTATGATATGCACAATATGCATTGCACATTGGTCTATATATATGCAAAAAACAATTTTGGATTTATAATGGTTATCTTGAATCAAATTTTCAACTCATACTTAATTTGAATTTTGAATACCATTTATAGATATGCATAATTATTTAATTTACAACCTCATTTATAGCCGAGAATTCAAGGTAAACATAGTATTATAGTAATGTATTTATTGTAATTTAAATATAATTATTTATTACCTTCTTTGATGTCCCAATGCATTTTAAAAATGTATTATATTCTTCTTTTGAAATGTCACCATTCTGGTCTTTGTCAACAACCTGTGTGGAAAACAATATTTTTAATTATTTTTGTAATGATAGTTGAAATAATTCAAAATGAATTTCCAAGATTACAAACATTTTTATGCAAATAGGTGACTACTTTAAAATGTAAAGCAAACTATATTGAAATTTATTCAAGTAAATTTCTTGTATATAAATATTGGGTATATTTAAATACTGGGTATACTTAAGTATATTTACATAAGTTATATACTTATACTAAATATAGTAAATAGTTTATAGTACACTTATTTAAATTTATAATGTATAAAAATTATTCAAAGTACACAATTTAAATATTATGTTATTGAATATTAGATAATGCAACTATATAAATAAACAGCGTATAGTTGTAATTTAAAGACAATTAACAATCAAAATTTTGTGAATCATTTAAAAAAAAACTATAGGTATATTAAATAAACACGAGTTTATGAATTTCTTTAGAAATATAATGTGTATAATATTAATATATTATTATTACGTATATTTTTTGTAATCAAATTATTGTTATACCTAACTAGTAATTTGTAATATGCAATTATTATGGATAAAAATAAAATATTCAACTTAAAATTATATTATCATAGCATTATATGTTTAAAATAATGTATAGATCAATAAAATAAGTAATTATATAGTTTAGCTACTTCGAAATATATCATAGACTTTTCAAATATTGTGTAATAAAAATGGCGAAAAATGCACATAAGTTACGTATTGTAGGATACTAGATCTTACTAAATGTTATTTCACAAAAACTGAAAGATACCGCAATACATGACCACGGAATCTAGGGTGAACTCTGGAACTTAAAAATGTAGATGAATACTGGTAAATAGAAAAATAATTCAACGTAGTATATTAATTTAAAATTACAGTTTAGGTAATTATTTGTAGATATAAGTTTATATAACTTGATTAGTGTTTATAATAAAAAAATAAAGATAAACTTTTAATAAAGCATGGGCTTATAAATTTCTAAATATTTTACTTAAAAAAAAATTTTTATATGAAAAATATCACTACATAACGTAACTTTGAGAACATTTTTGAAGAAAATAAATATTTTTACTTACAGATTTTAAAAATATAATGTTGATGGATGTGATGTCTTTTAACCCTTAAATAAATTATTAATAGCAAATATATGCATATAAACTCTATAACAGCAGTCATTAAAGTTTTGTACAATTACTAATTAGTGGAAATATATCATGTTAATACTATCCATACTATAACATGTATAACTTTAAATTAACTGCTTAATTATAGATTATTAAACATAAAATATATTTTTAATTACTGTATTTACAGTAAGTTTGAACATCAAATAATTCTGTAATGGTTGTAATTTTGTAAATGCTTAATAATCATAAGTTCAAAATAGTATACATAAATAATTATTTAGGCAATACATCGTGGAAAATTAGTTTGGGTAAATTACGATATACATAATAAGTCAAAAAGCGCAGAGCTTGTTTAAGCTTTGAGCTTGGTACGAACCCTGCCCTAAGGACGACGGGCGTTGTATACTAAAATGTTTTACTAATTAATTCCGTACCTTAAACAAGTATGGCAAAAGTTGAACAACTTCATCTTTCAAACCATTGTTGTTTTGTTTTACGTATTGAATGTACTTCAGATATTTCTCTACCGTAATGTAATCAAATGGATCAATGCATCCCCAATGTTTGTACCATAAATTCTGTAATGGGATAATTAAATATTATGTGTAAAATATAAATATTATATCAAGTAAATCATGTTTAAAAATATCTTGTTGTTTTCCATTTCAATATATGCATGACAGATACCATGGCCTGCGAGTAGGCAAGGCAAAGGGGTCCAAAGCCCTGTGTGTGGACCTCTGGGGGAGGGAGGAGAGCATCGTCACCACTCACCAGCCATTTATTCAAAACATTTGTTAATTTTACCATACTAAAATGGAACAATATTGAGATTTATGACAACTCTTAAAAGCATGGAAAATAAAATTATTTTTATTTTTTGAAGCAAATAGAATAATGTTTGATTTAATTAATTTACTTAATAGTTCTTAAAACGCAAAAGCTAAGTGGCCGCCACTCGCCAGTAATTTTAAGTAATACACGACATTTGTCTGATCCTGCAGTTTATTTTAAGAAATATCTTACTTTAAGATTTAAAATATATGGTAGGTATAATAAGTCGTACTTCGATAACTCTGCTAAACATAAAACTTTGTTCATTCGTCATGTTGTTCAGTTTTGAAAATCGTTCAATCAGCTCTTTTAAATCTTCAATAGATACAACACCGTCATTGTTTATGTCCAACAGCTCGTGATAAAGAGTCAAGTTTGATACCCATTTCGTGTCCGGTTCCTATTAAAAAATGTTAAGTGTGTATGTTATACACTTAAGCCTAACATATTAACTATTAAGCAGTGATACGAATAATAATCTGCCATCTGGATTACACTGTTATTGAAGGGAAGTAAGTAGGGAATACTACGGGGAGTAATACTGTAAAAATATGTCTACAAACGGTATAGCCTCCGTTATATGTATACATATATCATTTACAATATAAGTGATTAAGTGAATGCATTGAAAATATGTTTGAATTAAGAATTAATCAATACTATGCGGTTATTAGGTACATAATTTTTATGATACGGTGAGAGATGATAAGTAGATATAAAATATATACTTAAATATTAACTTAAGCGGTTATTAGTTGTTACTATTACAATTTCTAAAAGAATATTTAAATTTTTTTATTATCATTAATTATAATTGTTTTCTTTATATTTTCTTATGGTTTTGCAATATATTTGCTTGGCAATCAAAGTTTAAACAACTTCCATGTTATATACATACTATTGACCACTTACAAATATTAAAATGACGCAATAGTGCAATCACTCATCTCATCTGTCTCAAATAATGTATAATACACTACAATTTATCACCATGTCTCATAGACGTCATTCAACCATTTTTCTTGGGATACAAATTAAATATCATTTTAACTTCTTCATTAAATTACACATTTAATTTCTAATATATGTTACATATAACTACCTATGGGATGCAAATTCACACCCTTCCAACCTTACATCCCATAAACGACGCATTTGCCGTGTTTTATTAATTATGGCTATATGGCTAAAATTATGATAGATGGTGTACCATTATGTGGGTAAAAGCGAACAATTTTGATTTAAATATTGCTTTTTACAATATTTTTAGCTGCACATCATAATCATAGATATATTTGTAAAAGTATGCGATGACACCACAAAATTACAGTATAGTTTGTGTTTTGATTACAGAATTTTTTTTAAGTATTTTGATTTTTAAATTATTATAAATTTCTTATTAATCAAAATACTAAAAAAATTTTCCAATTTTTTATAGATCAAAAATCAAAGTCATATTGAATGAAAAACAATGAGTAATAGAGATACCTATACTACACTATGTGTATATGACAACGATAACTGATTTCGCTATTACACCTTCTAAATGGCAATAGCGTAGTTTTTATAAAATACACATAATATTAGCCATATTGGTAAATTAATTTTTTAATAAATATTATGTTCAAATAAATAATACATAATAAATACATTATTTATAATTTTTAAATGTTTCTTAGAATATATTAAAATCTTTAACACATTGCAATCATGAAAATAATTATAATTTAGTATTCTGAGGTTCTATTTGATACAAATATTAATTATACTCTAGTATATAGGTAGATACTGTCGGTACTGACATACCTAGTGATATTGCTTAGCTAGTAGTTAGTACCTACCTCATACGTATTTTGTATTATATTTAGATACCTTCTAAATGAAGTTATTAATTATTATAATATACATAGTAAAGTATTATTCTTACTGGTGTTGTATTGTTCTTTTGCGTACATTGGTCATTCTCGAATAATTTTTTGCTTATTATAAACTTATTTCCATCATAAACAGTTTTTACACAGTAATTGACTGCAGCAGGTCTCTAGGTATGAAAATAAATAATTAATAAAATTAAAAGCTTGTAGATTAAAATGGATCGAAAAAAGTTGCAAACTATTTATATAGGTATCTATCTAGTATCTACTTTGTATAAAAAGATAAATACTTTCAATGCCGTACTTAGACCTACATTATGGAATTTAATTTTAAACCTAGATATTGGGCTACCTTATCTGACTAAAATAAGCGATTTTAGAAAAAAAATATCACGTCAAAAAATAATAAATAGAAACTTCTTTCATTCGTTTATATCTGTATTATTACTACCAAATGTAAAAAATATATAGAGTGATTTGTGCGCGCATGTGTGTGTGTAATATAGTTAATCAATTTTGTAGTTTACAATTTAACTCAAAATTAAAGAAATTTAACTATTTGTTATTGTGTTACTTAAGAATCTGAAATCAACATTTATTATAAATATTTTATAAATTTAATTTGATACTAATTAGAATAAAGTCTTGTTAGTGTAAAAATAATATTAAAATTTAACACAATATCTACCTGCCAAACAAAAGGGAATGAATACTAACACTGGAGCTCGTGAGTCGTAACATATTTTATTCTATTATTATGTACATAATATAGAAGTATACAAATCATATTGTATTACGTAGGTATAGGTAGATGTATGTAATATTTATAATATAAACAACACTATTGTGTTTCAAATCTATTGTTACAGTTTTATATTCTTAAGTGTGTGTTTTTTGCTGTTAATCCGTTTAATGGCACTCGTAGATACCTGATTATATTGAAAAAAAAATTCAATATTCTATATAAATAATTTATTGGTACCTATAATAGTATAAATATAACATAATATTCATACTATTTTAAGCCCCGTGATAAATGTAAGATCTCGAACAATATTAGATACCTATATAATGTATTCGCAGTTATACTTGAGAACGGTTGACATAATCGACAACGTCACGTAATTTCAATTTGTAAGAATACTGAATATGTACGTCTATAAATATATTTATGTATACTGTATTAGCAAAACGAAAACGTGAAAAATAAGAAAATATCGAATTAATCGGCGAATAACGCTGTAATATCCGGTCGGGAGGAGTACGATTCCGCGCGTTTTTTTTTTTTTGAACACGATTCCGCACACTTAATTGTTTATAGGAATACAATAAGAATTGGGTGCAACGTTGTCAAATTTATTACAAACAGTTTATTACGATCTCATAATTGTCATTACAAAAAATAATTTTAATAATTTTAAATTTAATAATATAATAATTTAATATAATGTTTTATAATATTTTCCCTTGATACATAAAGCCAATAATATAATAATTAACCAACAAGTATAAAATAATCTTGTCATTATCAAATATCATACAAACTCGGATGCTCGGTAAATTGTGGTATATACCTAAAATATTACAGTTTCGCCTTTGCACCATACGATGTCCATTTGCCGTCTATTTATAGTATATTGTTATCTTTATCGACTTTATCAAAAGACTCAAATTATCTTAATTTTAATTAGCTTGAACTTGAAATATCGTAGTAAAGAAGTGGAAAGTTCAGGTGCCTAAATATTATGCACTAATTGTATCAATCTCATGTTAAAAGAAAAAACGTGCGGAATCGTATTCCTCATGGCAACGTCGCAATCAAATACAATAAGTATTTGGGTAGAAAAAAAAGGTAATATCGAACAATGAACGTGCGGAATCGTGTTCTACCCATCCGGTCGATCTGACTTTGAATATGTTACTGAATAAAAATAATAAATTCTATTTAAATGCTATTAGAGTTTCAGCAAGACTAACGACTAAAAATCGAACCATTGCTGTCCCGTACTCCGGTACTCGCCGCGTTGATGAAAACAAATTAGACAAACATAAAATATATACGACTGAAAAATACCCAAATCTCATAAAGTCATATCTACGTAAATTTAATTTTTAGAAAAAACTCACTCCGAGTTTCTGTATCGGAGAGCGGAAAGATGGTAGTTCAGTATTGTAAAAAATTCTCAATGACAACAAGGGTAGCTGGTTTCCAAAATATATTTGTCATAATATCGCATTTTAGACAATTTATCATTTGTTCACCACTAACCGCTATACCGATTGAGTGCCGATTTTCGACTAACAAGATCTTTTACGATTTTTCGTCGTGAACAATAAATTATCAAGCATAGTGAAACATAATACATTGAGTTTCGCTTAATGTGATTACATTGGAACCTACAGGTCGTTTTGATTATATTAGCCGGTTGATTTCATAAAACATTTATATATTTTATAGTATATACAATTATACATATACTTATTAGAAATTTAATTAAAATAGCATAGAAAATATAAATAAGAAAAAAATACATTTAAAATACGAAAAAAAAGCTATCAATTTCAGATTGGACTTGAATGTTGTCTAATTTGATTTTTATATTACCATGAAACTAAAACTTATATATATGGTATGTTATGCAAATTTTATTCTCTATATTATTCAACAATTTGCTCACGATATTTTAAAATGTTTTTTAATGTAGAATGAGACATTTTTAAATCTGATGCGGATTTTCTTTGCGAACGTTTTTTTAACTTCAAAACGTATATATTTTTTTCTTTTATTGATAAATCTTTTCACTTTTTCATATCAATAGCTTAAGTATGTGACGTACAATGATACACTACAATGATTTGTTCAAAAATAAAATTGGTCTTTAAACTTAAATTGTTAAATCTAAAATGATTCTTATGTAAAATCAATTTATCATTACTCATTACTCATTAGTAACATAAAATTTGGTTCAGGGGTTTTTTATTCCAATAAACTGTTGATTCTATAAACCACTGATCACATTAGGTGGAACTCACTATATTATTATATTATAAAGCTACCGTATAGATCTATAAACTAGTTTTAAGTCATGATACCTGCCCACATAACACGATAATGATTAATGACATGCTTCCCGCATTGACTTATTTGTTTGTTTTTTTTTTTTTTTTTATCGTATACAATACTTATTCATGAAATATTAATCTTTAGGAGGGTTACAAAAATAATATAATATGTAAAACATTTATAAAATGTAAGTAATTGATGAATTGAACATGGTGATTAATATAATGCTAGATACTCATAGGAGCAACAGTGTATTTTAAGAATTGATGGTCGGTTTAATCTTTTTCCCCGCTTTGCGGAACTTTTGAAATATATATTATGTACATTTTTATTACATCGATATTAATTAAATTGTCAAATAAATAATGAATAATATTATAAAACTAGAAAAGTCGCTTTGCTGTATGATAAGTTTCGGATATTTTGGTATTTATGTAACTCGTCAGTGAATTAAATAAACAAGCTTTTTTAGTTATTATTTATTAATTTATTATACAAAGAAAAAATGTTATCATGTATGGTGTGAAAAAACTAAAAAGTCATGTACCTATTTGTACAAAGCACAAAAAGAGCCAAAATGTTTTGAAGATTAATTCATACTTATTACTTATTAGTTATTAAGAATCATTAACAATATCTATTGAAAAATTCTCAAGCTGTTTAATTTTGAATTAAAAAAATAAATATAAAAATAAAACTAGTTTTACATGAATATTTTAAATAGATATTCTCTTTTTATTTTTTTAAATTACTTGAATTGTTTTACGTTATCCTTCTTTCCAAAGAAGGAATTAACTAAAATCTTTTTTTTTATCATAAGTCACTCTTAAAGTTGATGATCAAAGCATTATTATCCAATGTTTCAAAAAGATGTGGTAACATACCAAATAAAAAAAAACTAAGAAAATTTAAAAATTTAAAAACGACGATTATTTTATACATTGGATATTTTATGTAATATGCAGAATTCAAACCACGTATGAATTATTTGAATAATTTTAAATATTAAATACCCATTACCCATTGATATAAACTCTCATTTAAATTAAACGCTATTATTTAAAATTATCTATTTTTCGTAAGACTTACCATATAAAATACAAATCTTGTAGAATGGAACATTTTGTATAAAAAAATTACTGATCAAAATTATTTTTTCTAGATGATAACTTATAGGAATCCAGATTACCAATTGGTCTGTATGACTGTAAAAAATATGATAAACAAGAATAGATGTACATAAACATGAAATGATGTTTTTATTTATTTAGATGATAGAACTAGGTACAAAAAACATACCTAATGGTTTACTTTTAGTAAATCAGTAAATATCTGAAATTAATTTAGGCTATAAACATGTCAAAGTACATGAAATATATACATTAAACGATTATTTATTTAATAAAGACTGGACTATGTAATCATTACACAACATACAAAATATAAACATAAATTCTTATAGCTTACTTATTTTTACTGAAAACATTAAATAATTATAAATGATATAAATAATTAAATGGTTAGTATGATAAATTCAGTGAAATATTGGTAGACTAAGTATAATTTTTTTTGTTTTCAATAATCAACGGTTATTGATATAGGTATTTACAATCTATACCATATGTACCTACATTGAATAAATTTGAGGGAAGATTGATAATAACGGACAATGAAGAGGAACCTCAAAATAGAGTTATTTTTACACGAATTTAATATAAATTATAAAGTAGGTACTAAAAGATCTTTTAAACAATTCTTATATTGAGGCGTTTGCTTGGATTGCCTGAAAGTGATTTTTGTGTAGTTTAGATATCAGCTTGTTTAAATGACCTTGCATTTTGGAAAGAAGTCTTAGATAGGAAATGGCTGCAGTCTTTTTGACAGTAAGAACTCTGAGGTCTTCGTATAGAAAGAGGTTTGTATCATACTTTAGCGCTTTGGTAATCATACAGATTACAAAAACAAATGAATTAGAAAGCTTGTAAGTAATGTATAGTCGTACACCAATTTAAATTTTTGGTCGAACCTGGAACAATTAGTATTCTAATATTTAGAAAGTAGATACCTACCTCTAATTTTTTTTTTTTTTAATACTTTTTCTTATCGTAAATTAAAAACTTAGAATATTTTTAAGTACAAATAGTATATAGAATCAAATTTAATGTACACATGACATTAATTTATCGAATCTGTTGAACCTGAGTATGTCAACAAGTTTTTGAATTTAAAAATAAAACTTTAAATTCTTTAAAATTATAAGAAATAAATATAAAAATAAGAACATATTATATAAAAATTTAAAAAAATAAATTTCAAATTCATACCATGATACGAAAAATTTAGACTTTTTTGGTGAATATATCAAAAAATAGACTATTATATGTGTACTTTTTAATAAACTTTTTTTCTTTCCTAAAATCGTAGATATGATTTTTTGACTTAAGGTAAAATGCAACTTACTTTTTGATTGCCCCTCGTACTATAGTTAATTTCAAAAATACTCGTTCGCAAGTACAACTTTTAAATTGCATTACATTAAATAATTTTAATACAGTATAAAATTCATGATTACTAGATCTATAATATGGTTATCGAACATAATATTATATAATATATACTGTATGACTGTATAAATTACAAAGTAAAATCCTTGTACAACGCTAAAAAATAAGTAACTACAGCTGAATTTTTTTTTTCGTTTCAATGGAGACAATGGAATTAGCAAATAAGATCAACAATTCCACAAAGTTAGTTAAAAATAGTATATTTTGGGCGAAAACCTTATTGGAATTCTTGTATGGTATTTTTTTTCTAATGTTCTGGTCCGCTAGATTTTAATTTTCTAAAAAATTGGTTCTTTAGTAAATTTTAGTTGCTCATCCCTGACCAAAATACACTATAATGTTGTAAGACAGTATTTATTCATATAAACATTTCTGATATCATAAATAGTATTATTATTATAACTACTAACTTTTTAAAATTATCATACATTTATAGAAACATTAAAAAAAACAAAATGTATTTAATCATATAGTGTAGATACGAACTAAAATAATTTTCTTCAGATTAAATAATTAGATATATTTTATAGGAAATAACATACAACTTTTATAGTAAAAACAAAACATAATTACATTTTAACTTCTTATAATGTAATACATAAATTACATATTTAAATAATAATTTTAAGAACTAGTTCTTCTAAGTGTACAATAAATAATGATATATTTAAGTTCTGTCTTTGGAATTTTGAATAGGTTGTTGTAAAACATTTTATTTTATTTTTCCTAAAAAATTTACTTAAAAAATCACGATATTGGTAAATATTGACTATTGAGATTTAGTTTTCTATATCTTCATTCTTTATTTTTGATAAAAGCATAAAAGCAGGCCTTAGGTCATAGTAGGGTGTAGACTGTATCAATATTACTTAATGAAATTATTAACAAATGATTATTAATGATTTCTTCCAATAAACTAATTTTGTGGTTAGTTTTTATTTGGTTTTAACATTAATTATAGAATTCAATGGTATAATGAGACATGTCTTTCTGTTCTCATTGATTTATTAGAATGATAATTAAGTTTACATTTTTTTTTATTAAGAATCTAAAAGATAATAATATATTGGAGTTACTATAATTTACTAGATATTTATTTTAGTGGACACAAGGTTAACAACTTTACTGTGTGTCCATTTAAATATAAAATATAACATTAAAAAATGGCCTGATACATACTTAATTCAAATTTTAACCTAATACTAAAATTAAAAGAAAAAAATTAAGCAGCTTCTGGCCTCAATCTTTGTTTTTAGAATGAAATAAATTAACAACACAACTTATTAAGAATAAATCATTATTGAATGTTAAAAAGTTAATAATTAAAAGGAATACATGATATGTCAATACAGCCATACAGGAATGTGTGATATAACAGTTGGATATGCTGTTATCAAAATTATAAGACTTTAACTAAAAGAATAACTTATATTTATTAATTTACTTAACATGTTTAAATAGAATTATAAGGCATAGATAAAGAAATAAAACAATATTGGCAATATAAAATAAAATTTAATATCAATATATATATATATTTTTTTTGGTAATTTTAATAAAAATAATAATACGTATAAACTTTAAAAATATATAATTTTAACAGTCTAAATATATCAGAAAATAACTTAGGCTATTTAATTTAGCCTAACCTCATTAAAGTATTGTTTTTTAATCATATTATATAAATGTTATAAAAATAATGAACATATTAGGTAATTAAACATTTTAAATTATGTATAAATATAATAAATAAAATAATAATTATAATTTGACTATGGTATAAGTAAGTATAATCAAAATAATGCATAAATATTTGTAATGAGATTGTCTTCTTATATCATAAATGGATAACAAGATTACATGAGTACTTCAATGGGTGGTCATATAAGCCAAAATATTAATAATTATATAATAAATCATAAACAAATGTATAGTCAATTTAAACACAAATATTAAAATTTAATGAAAACATATATTCACCTAAAAATCAACAAATTTGTATAAATGTTTTACAAAATAATCTTGGTTTAATTTTCTTAAAAAAATTAAATATTGGGCGACAAAAAAAAATAAATAACTAGGAAATTAACAGTTTTGATAAAAAAAAAAAAAAATACATTTTTTATAAACAAAAAATAAATCACCAAAATTACTTGAAGTTTTAATCATATCAATTTATAATAAGTATAAATTTTAAGTTTAAGTAAAAATTTGAAATTATTTGATGTGGCTGCTAATGTAGAGACAATACATACTGATGTGGGTCAAATAGGTTTATGTCAATTAAGTTACAGAATATTAAGTATTAAACTAAAATTACTTAAGTCACACAAAAATATTAAACACATAATTTTACATATTAGGATTCATATTAAAATAAATATCAAAACAAAATCTAAATTATAAGTTTGTATGATCAGACCTATATAAAATGGCAAACCCTTACGAAGTTATCGAATTTGTTGATACGCATTTAATTTTTAATACTATCACAAATATGTAAATTAACCAGTTCATAGAGATATGTTTATTAATAATGTAGTTTTAATTTTTTATAAAAATATATTTAATGTGTATATTTTCAAGACCTGTTAAACTAATTTTATTATCTACTAAAAAACACCCAGTTAAATTAATATTTTGATTATCATTCATACATTAAATAATTGACAATATTTTTCTTTTAAAATACTTCAAGATTTAAATATTTGGTGATAAAAAATAATTTAATGAGTAAAGTAACACTACTTTTTGTATTGAACGTTATATTCTAAATACCTTGTGTAAATTAAATTGTTGTTCTTTAATTAAATGGGTAATTTATAATAATTTAAGATGATATGCACAGAATTATTTAATAATTAACTAAAATTATATGTCCAAACTTTATAAACTTTAAAGAAAAATTGAAAAAAAATTGGTTTTTTAACAAGTGTTTATGGATTGTTCATAAATTATAGTAAATAATTAACATATAGACTATATTAATGTATTTAATATTTATATAATTTCATTTAGTTTCAACATGAAAGTCCCAAGTTATATAAAAACTATAATTGTAAGCTTTGATTGATCTAAGATATGTAAATGTTAAGAGCCAATAGTCGCTCAATTATTACTTAACTTAAAATATGTGACAAGTTAAGCATTTTGTGATCATAATTAAGCACCCTAAAATATTTAATTTACCATGTTTTGTCTACCAAATCGTCGTTCTTGCTCAGCACGTTTTCTAGTCATTGACAAAGCAGCAGTTTTCAAAAAATCTACTGTTTTATATGGGTATGCACCATCAATCATAGTATAGTCATGCATTACTAAAGTGAATTGACTGCCTACATTACATGCTTTTTTCTTGGTGGTTGTTTTTGCAGTTGTTCGGTTACCTACTGCATATTGTTTGTCACAAGATTCAAATTCTAGATCTAAATATTGAATATCATTGAAACGACTTGCTTCAGCTAGATATCGTGAGTTTGATGAAATCTTATTGATTTGATATGAGGATACCTAAAAATGTTAATAAAAAAAAAAATTAGGAATAAAAAATTATAAATTAATGGAACTGTATCTGTTTATCTCTAGTTGTGAGAACAAAAACTACCTAAAATAAATTACTAGTTTTAATTTGAAAAGTTTAGATGTTATAGCCATTTGAAGCTTTTAACATACATTTAAATATTGCGTAGAGGTAAAACACATTTTGATATTATTTATTTGACTGGGTTTTTAATAAGTCTGCTGGTTCTAGTTATTATACAAGAGTTTCTATGTAAAGTTCAGTTGACTATAATTTCCAAACTAAGTTCAACCAAAATTTAATAATTTTTGATTGTATTTTTAAAATTAGTTTATTTTATTGTAAATTACAATAATGAAAAAAGGGAAATTCTAAAATTACTTTTTTATTTTTGATTAATTTATTTTACTACCTATACAAATAATTAATATTAATGAATCAACTTGCATTTTATTGTAATAAGAAATATAAATAATTACTTTATCTGAAGCTAGTCGATCATCAGATGCTGAATGCCGCCTATGAATTCGAGGTTCAAAACTTATAGGAACAACATTAGGTCCTATACGAGATTTTTGACGACTCAAACTACCCATTGGTGGCGGACATAATCTTAGAGTACTAGTCGTATCTGAAAAATAAGAAGCGTTAAAATATATATAATAATATATAAATAAATATGTTTATATTTACCAAAAAAGGAATCTTGGTTTTTTTTAATTTGAGTAGGTTTTAGCCTTCGGTTTACAATTGGCGGATTAGCTAATGGAGTCAACGGTGAGAGTTCAGCTGAAGTATCGGAAAACTTTCTGCCTGGCTTTAATTGACGATTAACAGCAGGAGGTGTTTGTTCTAATGAGGCGGAACTTACATTGGCAGTTGCAGAAGGTGAATTTATAAAACTCGGAGATTCTAATTCTACAGTTTTACCTTCTTCAACTTTTGGTCCACAGTCTTCCACAAAATCATAAGTGAAAATATTACCAGAAACTTGGCCTGGGGCTGCATTTGTATAACAATGTCTACGATGTGTTCTGGGCTGTGCTTGGGGTGATGTTATTTGATGAGACCTTGGAAAGTCGTAAGTTTCATCTACTGTTAAAAGTTCAACGAGTTTATCAGTTTTTGTTGAAGTTTCTATTAGGTGGGATGGTTTTGGTGGCCTTGGTGGTGCTGTTAAACACCCTTCTGGTAATATTTTGGTAAACCTTCTATTGGCTGCTACTGGCAAGTCTGGCGAGTTTTGAGATAAACGAGGGAACGTTTGCCAATTAACAGATGGTCGACTCAAAGTGCTACCATTAATTGATTCATCATCAGTAAACACAGATTCTGAACCAGGACTTGGTGGAGGTGATTCTGAAAGACGTGGTGGAGGTCTTATACGTCGAGGTAAATCATAAGACTCTTCTATAGTTGAACGAGGAAGAATTGGAAGTAAAGGCTTTCCAGATATACATTCACTTATAGGAATGTAATGACTGGAAGATGTGCTTGTTGGCGAATCGGGAGATGAATGTTCTTCATCATGTTCTTCCACACTAAGAGGAAATGGTCTACAAATATTATTGACAGATGGACATTCAAAATCTAAAATAAAATAAAGTTAAAGGTAAGCAATTAAAAATGTTTAGAATAAATTAAATAATTACCAGCATTTTCATCAACTGTAAATGGCTTAAGACCACAAACATGACATACAAAATCAACCCATTTATTCATATCTTCTTCTGATTCTGCTGCTAAATAATAGGTTCTTTTAGGTGTTTTAATATCAAACATGTAATGATATTTTGATTTGCGATCTTCAAATCTTAATCCGGCATCAACCTAATAAACCAAAAAAAATATTTAGTGTAATTGAGTTAACTAATTATTGACTAGCAGGTTTAAGACACAATATTATTAATTAAATCTATTGGTAATTTAAAGCAAATAATAAGCAATAAAACTTACCTGTTCACATTGATCTAAGTCTATTCGACCTTTCATCTTTCTACGACTTTTATCTGTATAATAAGCAAGAAAATATTGACCAGGTAATTCACCAGAATGGCGTAACACGAACCATCTTCTACGCCATTTCTAAATTTAAAACATTTTTTTTTTTTTTAAACTTAATTAAAGTAAACAAAATTATAAACTAGTAAAAGATATATAACAAATAGATATTATAAATTATTAATGAACCATTAGGTTATTATGTAAAAATTAATATGGTGTAAGTACAATATATATTTACTTAAATAACATAACATAGCATAAGATGTGTAAAAATAAAAAGTTTTTATGAAACTTAAGATGTATTAAATTTATTATTAAAACTATTTAAGACTATTAAATTATAATAACAATGTTTAATAATTTTCTTTCAAACATTAATAAAGTGCAAAAATGTTATTTATTTTTACCTAAATCTTTTAACTATGTAAAAATAACTCTTAGTAAGTAAGTGATGTTATTGACTAGTATTCAATTTTATAATAATAATTCAATGAATTACCTAAATAAAAGTATTTTTATAAATCTAGTTTTTTAGCTTCCAGATATCTATTTCTTTTCCTAATTTGTAATTGTTAGTGATATCTTCCTACTTCAACAGAAGACATATAGATATTCATCAAAGAATTAATTGACAAAAATATATTAAGTTAGAAACTCAAGAGAACATTCAAAATATTAACATATTTAAGTAGTTAAAACATTAAAAAAAATCTTTAGAATTATTAAGTATATACTAATCAATTATTTGACATGAAAAATAACATTACAGACAATAACAGTAAGAGAACAAGAAACAATTGATTATATTATTAATATAGGAATACTAATAAAAATAAACGTGAATAATTGAACTTACCAATTTTACACTGACTGCTTTCAGAACTCTCTTTGCAGGAGGTGATTTCGTCAACCATCCTTCGTGTACAATTTCCAGATTTTCAGAAGACATGGTCAGTAGAGACCGTTGACGTTCAGTCCCATTTGTTACTTAAAGATAATTACATGTTTTGGTTGACATTATAATATGTCACAATTTTAACGCAAAGAACGCAAATTCTGAGATGAAAAAAAATAAAATAAAAAAACATTTCTAAGAAATTTCTGACGATATCAATATTGGTGTTGGTCACAATGTAAAATTACAGTGCATTCTAATCAGCTGACTGTAGATAACAAGTAAGGTTTGGCTGTAATACTATGTAATTAATCCTATTATTATTTAATACTACAAATACATCATATAGTATAGGTATACTTTCATTAAAAATAAAACCAAGTTGGTATTAAAGAAACATTAAATTAAAAATCAATTTAAGTTCAAGATGAAATATATATTGCCGCTTGTCGTCCGTAGTATTGCCGTGCAGCCGCAGAATTTAGGTTCGCCCACAGACGTCATATAAATACAATAGTAACGTTTTTAATTGGCTAGCGTGTGTTACACCGTGGCCTATTATCCGTGAG